>NW_008583301.1:0-9796 GCF_000691845.1 Merops nubicus | reverse complement strand
AAAAAAAAACAACATATCTAATTGAATTCACTTTTATAGTTCTTTCTGTGAAAAACAGGTATTTAAAGCAGCAGATTTGCTGGTGCACAGAGCAGAGATGCAAATTTACAAGCACATGGGCAAACTGACAGATCAGGCTTCATAAATTCAGATAATCTCCTTTCAAACCATCACATAACATGTAATTGAAAGGGATCAGTTCTTAATATATCTATCATCGGGTCCAATTACAGCTGCTGCTGTTTCAGAGTGTAATTTATAACCTTGATAGGCTGGTGTATTGTTTGATAAAAGCTGACACTAATATTGCTACAACAACAACGTTTGCTTTTTGATTGTCCCTCATGTTATCACAAACTATATTGCCCATCTGAATTTTATCATTTTCACTGATGATTGGAAACAGTTCCTCTTGCTCTTTTCCCTCCTTTTATCTTTCTTTTTTTTCCTTCTTATTTCATTTTCACAGCAAACCTCTCTTTACTTCTGTGGAAGGTAAATACTTATGGAATCCTTAATTTCTAGGAGGTGGTATTTTAAAGAAATCATGAATAAAACTCCTTTAATAAAACAAACTATATAAATCCACTTTTTCTCTCTCCCCCACCAGTGTAATTGCTTAGGCATGTAGAAATAAGAATTTCTGAATTTACTGGAAATAAAAAAATCTGATTTTGACCCTTTAGTTCAGTCAAATTGGATATTTGGGAAGCTAAAGTTGTTCCTATAACTCATGAGGAGCCAAAATATAGATCAACAACAGGAAATGTAACTATTGTAAATATTTAAAAAGAGACAAGCTAGTGGGAGCTTGTGAGAAGAATCGTATTACTTATCATGGATTTAAAATAATTTATTTCACAGAATTAATTCTAAGGGTATTTTTTCCCCTTCTCTTCCACTGCTTTACAGTATTTCTCAGTATCTGTGATCTGTTCTTAGTCTCTCAGGAAATTTTACTGCTGTCCATAACTACTATCATGTTTTATTATTTTGTATGTTCCATGATATCCTTCCTTTTTCCTCTACATAGCTCATGATAAAATTTAAAATTAATAACCTGTACTCCCTTATCTGGCATCCTTTCACCTTTTGTCTCCCCTTTCAACAAGCTTCAACCCCTGAGTATATATTATTTTTGCTCTTTTAACTGTTAACTGTATTGTTTCAAAATTCAGGTAGACCAATTGGTATCAAAATTGGTAGTTTTGATAATTGATTGGGTAATCAAAACCATTTGATTTTTGTATTTAAAAAATTGACATGTTAACCTGTCCCTTGCAGTTGTGTGAAATTTAGCTGGCAAAGTAACAGAATAGTTCTCTCTTCAGGTTATTCTTTGCTGATATCACAATAAAACATTTTTATTACACAGAGGAGCATCAACTTCAATGAATCCCGAAAGGTTTAGGGCTTTTTTTTCTCCTTTAGAGGAAAAATACTGATGGATCAAAAAACCGAATGTCCAATGCCTTTGTCTCCTCTCCCTGTACAGCTAATGACATTTTAATTGATAACTTTGAATTATGAAGGATGATTGCATTCAGTCTAAACTGTGTGGACTGCAGAAGGAGAAAGTAAGAAATATCCTGTAGAAAATGAGAAAGGAAGCTGGAAATGTTAGATTTAATTTTACTTATATTTTTGAATTCTGCATCCTTTCAAAGCCTCTCATCCTTTTTTAAAGCTCTGCTGTCCTCAGAGGTTGTACAAATCTTTCCCCTGTCTTTAGTTTTATTTTCTGCTTTCACAGTGCTGGAAAACCTTGAAATTTGGAGTCAGTCAGCAGCAATATATGATCACTGGTTGTTGAGAAAATGCATAAATATTTATAAGAATAACTGTATGAGTAATATCTTTCTCAACTTGCTACACGCAGTCATTTAGACATTATTCTTCATCTTTTGGAATACTGTAATTGTATCATACATACAATTACATATGCTAAAATATCAGAGCTATTTCCCTGGGTATGTATTTCCCATAAACTTACAATTGCTCTAGTTTAAATTAATGCACTACCAACATTTGAATTTTGTCAAGACAGATTTAACTCAAGTTTTGCGTTAAACACCTTGACACTTAAGAACTATATTTTAAATAAGACTGTGTTTTGTAGTTCTTTCTGCTCTTCTACCTAATTCTAAAGAAAAGACATAGAATTTAAATCTCAGAGATTCCTTTTAGCCATAAGGATGAGATCAGGATTTTATAATCCTTTAGATAACACCCTTTTTTTCTGCAATCAGTAATGTTGGTAAAAAGGTTATTTTTTACCTTGTGACCCTTTTGGTAAAAGGTCACAAACAATTTTGGCACTTTAGAAAGCAGAAATACAATCCCTGATAGGGATGTATATTGTAATTTTTTAGTACTGTTACATAAATCTCAATTTCCATGGCTCAGGTGCTAAATTTGCTGTTTCTTTTTCTGTCATGTTTCACTCTTTGTAATATTTATCTTCCTTAGAAGATAATTTGTTTTGTTCCTGGTTCTGGACACTAATTTCCTGTCAGCTCATCCTTCCTTTTTCTTGTTTGTATGAATCTTGTTTCTATCTATTCTTTCCTTATGGATTACATTTATCAAATCTTAATCCTGTTGATTCCCTTGAAATAATGACTCCGTTTTATTGATACAATTTTTGAAACAGAAATCCCAAAGCTCACTGTAACATTTCAAATGAGACCTATTCAATATTGCATGGAAGAGAATAATTATCCACTTGATTTTGTGAGTGATGCTCTTGTTAACATACCCTACTACAGAATTTTGCTCTTTTTTTCATCCAGCTACTGGTTAGACTTTGAAAATGTATCATCTGCTGTGATCTTCACCTCAATTTTTCATGACACCTCATGTTATTAATTTTAGTTTTCTTTCTTCTCTTTACTCTTCTTGCTTATTTAAAATTATTTCCATCAAAGACCAGAAATATTCTGTTAAGAATTCTACCTTGAGAATAATGGGGGTCACACTGTTCTCCCAAGTAACAGGTGATAGGACAAGAGAAATGACCTCAAATTGTGACTGGGCAATTTGGTTTGGTTATAAGGAAAACTGAAATATGATAGATTTATTGAAATACACATCTGCTGTAACCTTTCGACGAGTTTCCTGGGGGTTATTTTTTTTTCCCTGAAGTTAATCTTGTTTTTCTTTAACAACAGTCAATCATCACTGCTGATCTGAAACAAAAAAGTGACAAATTTGCCTCTGGTCCCGTTCTCACCACGTGACAAAAGCTGGAAGCTTTGCCTGTTAGTGGTGCTGAACTACTTATCCAATTCTTATGCAAAGACTCTATGAAAACTAGGATGATTTAAAATACACTCTTGTGGTGCTTCTTCCTCTGTGTGCAAGCATGTTATGGAAGCTTTGCCTGTTAGTGGTGCTGAACTACTTATCCAATTCTTATGCAAAGACTCTATGAAAAATATGATTTAAAATACACTCTTTTGGTGCTTCTTCCTCTGTGTGCGAGCATGTTATTCAGTCTCACAAAAGAAACATTTCTTTTTACTAGATTTCCATCACAGATATTTTGGAAGGCACTAAACACCGTGCTAGCATTGTTGGGATCTGAGCTCAGAAGTTTGAAAAGGAATATATGATAGTGAAGTCGTGGCAAAACTCCATCTCTCTGGAACACTGTGAGTCAAAGGAAAAGGGGTTCAGTCAGAAACTGACTTTCCTAAGCAGTGCCTAACTTAGACTCAAAAGCTCAGTGGTGTTTCTTTCCCATGATAGAAATGTAGGTGGATATAGTGTGTTGAGAGCACGGCAGGTTTAAAGGTCACAGAGAAGAAGCAGAGGATAAGACCCATGGAATGTGGGGTGGCACTTGCTCAGCACTGCTCTACAGCCAGCATTAAACAGAAGGTTTTGGTTTTAGGCAGCATATTAAAAAAAAAAAAAAAGAGAGGAACTGATGCTCTCATTCACCCTAAAAGATTTTTTTTCCTTGACTTCATGAAGCCAAAATTATAATCACATTTGTATAATATGGGCTTCCTTTTCAAAAATGTAATATGTCCAAACTCCTTTTCAATATTTTGTTCTTACTTATATTTTTATTGCATTTTAAAATATTAAGTACATCTGTTCTTCCTCAGGTATATATACTTACTTTCTCAACAGAGCTGCATCCATTGAACTATTAAAAAAAAAAAAAAGAGAGGAACTGATGCTCTCATTCACCCTAAAAGATTTTTTTTCCTTGACTTCATGAAGCCAAAATTATAATCACATTTGTATAATATGGGCTTCCTTTTCAAAAATGTAATATGTCCAAACTCCTTTTCAATATTTTGTTCTTACTTATATTTTCATTGCATTTTAAAGACAAAATATTAAGTACATCTGTTCTTCTTCAGGAATATATACTTACTTTCTCAACAGAGCTGCATCCATTGAACAGTTTTTCATTGTAAGGTAACACTTATTATTAAGTTTGCTCTCTGCCATGTTCCCAACACATTTTTTTTAAAATCTTAATTTGTAGATCTTAGTTTTGCAAATATTTCTGTATACACCAATTGTTATTCATGTGAGTAATGCAGGGCACATTGGTATTTTATTCACAGGACTGGGTCATATCTGTTAGCAAAGGACAACATGACTAATGTCAGGGAGGCTGTGAAATGGACTTTTTATTCTTTCAATAAATATGTAAGTTCATAATACAATCTCTCTAAAATCCATGGTAGTACTTACTGAGTGGATAATAATAGCAAAAATCTTTACTCTGTAGCTCTAGAAAGATTATGAAGAGAAGGAAACGATCAGTTTCAGACACCACTTTATTTGTATTTATATACAAAATAATAAATGCATGTAGGAGGCAATCAGTGCAAAAGGCTTCAGTATTCCATCTGAAAGGGCTGGGAGGAAAAGATGAAAAGAAAATCAAGTAAATTAAGATATAGTGGTCAGTTAGAAATAACTTAGAGAAATCCACGAGGTATTTCTGGAAGATGGAGCAGCTCTCCAGTCTTTGATTGCATTATTTTTATATGCCTTCTAGTCACAACTGAAAAAAGGTTTTTTCTTCTATGCATCTCATCTGTTCTTCTATGCATCAAATACATATCACACAGGAGGACAAAATCAATGTCACTGTGGTACAAAGCAGCAGGAAGCAAATAAAACCTTTTAATGAAGTTAACATAAAACTTGCTTTAAAAAAATGTGTTGAGCAGCCTCACCTTCAGAATTTTTCCTACAAAACATATCCACCTGACAAGGGATGGATGGCAGCCTGATATTACTTACCTTGATTTACTATTCAAACTGTATATGAAATTGTTTAAAATCAAATCATTCTTCCTCCTTCATCTTCTTTTCTTGGGCCCTACTTCTACTTATATCTTTCACCTGTTCTGTCTTCTCTTTGAGCCTATAAAATCCAAGAGTCAAGTCTTTTTTTTTTATTTTGTGGCAAGCAAAATGGGTCCTGATCCAGCTATTGCTTCTGGTCACTGCAGAAAAATAGAAGATAAATAATAATCAGTTTGTTTGTCTGGATAATTGCAAGTCTTCACAGAGTCTGAACCACCCTCACACCTATAAGATGGATGCCTAAAATATCTGATTTTTAATTTTTCTTAAAGTGACAGAAAAACGTCAAGAGAAGAGGGTGGTAAATCAGGAGGAGGGATGAGAGGGAAGATGCAGCCTCAAATTAGCCATTTTAAATTCTACTCATTTTTCATTTAGCGTGACCTTTACATCTGTTAATAAAACAACAGCATCTTTGAAAGTGTTGATGTTAGTTCACTAGCCCACATGACAGTAAGAAATGGAATGAAGGTGTGGGCTGTGTCATTTGTTGGTGAATTAAACAAACCTGTCAGTTTATTTTCTGGCTGTATACTTAGCTTTTTGCAGCTACCCCTAAGACATTCAACTATTAAAAAGGAAAGATAACATCTTTCAGGAGTAACACGTCATAAATGTTTTGATAAAGTATCTATAACCCTCAAAAACAGATGGCTCTTCCATAAAGATTGTCAGCTGAGGTGGTTTGCTGACAGAAACATGTTAAACAACTGCGAATTTTTGGAGAGAAGGGCTTGCACCAAGAAATCAGATGCATTCTTCTATTAATCCATCACAGCCAGGTGATTTTTTGACAGCAGGAGCATGCTGGACCTAGTTTGATTGTCTTGCAGTTTTTCTGATTAATAAATGCTGGGTAAGGTGAAATTTGGTGGGAGTATGAATGAAGAGCAGCACTGTTTGTAGCTGCCAAATACTTGCATATCAAGACATAGGGCTCCCTGTCAAGAGGTGCTCAGGTGGGTTTTTACATTTATGCCACGGATTCATGGGACTCTGTATCCTATAATTCCATGTTTATTTGGAAAGCTCTTTTAGCCTATTGTAAGTAAATTTCTCCTGATATTCAAAAGTTCCCTCTCTTGAATTAATCCCATTATTTCTATAAATAACCTCAATCATTTTAAGTAACTCACAACTTGTCTTTTTATTCTTGTCCTTCAGTTCTCATAAACTCTTACTGTCTCTCCTGTAATTGTTATTGTGCTAGATTATACTTAGCATCTTTCCTTCCCCAGGTTTTGTGATATGTTTTGGTAGAGTTAAAATTAATAACAATAATAAATTTTTAAAAAGGCACAACATATAGAGCACAGTCACTGCTACCTTCCAAATAAATATTTTTTCATTAGCATGGCTCAGAATAAATAAAAAGGTATTTGTGAGGGGATTGATATTAACAGGTCAATGCACAGAGGTGTTAGTAGTAACAGGGTGAAATTAGGGACAAGAAGTTGCAAAACCAATATCAAGAAAATATAGCAAGAAATGTCCATATACAGACAGAACTGCTGGAAACTCCATCATCTGAAACATTTGACAGTGCAAGGGGAGAATATTAAAGACTATGATGTGCAGAATAACTTCAGTGGAAGAGGGAGTTATTTAGACTAAATGACAAGGAGCAGGCTCTTCAGGTCTCTTATTTATGCAATTCACTGCCTGGAAATGATTAATTGTCTCATGGCAAAAGATTTCTAATCCGTGTCATGTCTCTGTCTCAAATAACAATGATTTAGCAAAATGTTTCTTAAGCATAAATTTATCTCTTCATCTTAAGTGATTAAAATATAATCGAGAATTATAATGTAAGCATAATTTAGCTATAATAATAATTTAAAAGGCCATCTGAAATTGTAAGCAAAGACTACGAAAGGAGGATGTATTTATCTTGGATTAAAATGGGATGTAATATTACTACAACAATGATTCCAGGAGAGAATGCATCATTTCAGACAAATGTCAGCAAATGATGATCTGATCTTATGGCTGCATATGACATATATCTGATTATATGACAAATTCTGACATTACTCTTTACAGAAGCAAGCTACTACTGATGGGATAAAACAATCCCTGTATCCAGCTGGCATCTGCAACAGAGCTGTATGGATACATGCTTTTAGTATTTGTTTCTTTAGATGATAAGAGATACTGATAGTATTCAAACACTAATTAAAAACCCATTCAGGCCTTGCTTTTTGAATTTGTGACCCAGGTGCCCTCTTTTAGACAAAAATATTGAAAGAGAAATAATAATTTCAAAGATGTAAAATAAATGACCCACTTCCAGACAACCTTTTGCACAGTCATGTGCATGTGTGAGGGTTACAATAGAGAATATCTCCATTAGGGTAGGGTCCTGGTTTCACCTGGGGAATTGTAGGTGAATCAAGAAGACCAAGGCTTAGGTCGGGTGAGTTAAGAATGGCCAAAGAATTGAGTGGCTGTGTAAAATATGATCACAACACTAGCCTGGAGCAGAGGAGGCACAAAAAATTGGGAGTGAAGCTGTGCCTAGGAAGAAAGGAGGGGTAGGGAATAGGTGCTTTAAGATTTAGTTTTATTTCTCATGGTCCTACTCTGATTGGTAACAAATTAGATTAATTTTCCCCACGCAGAGTCTGTTTTGCTTGTGATGCTAACAGCTGAATTATTTCTCCCTCTTCTTTTCTTCACCCATGGGGTTTTTGTTATTTTCTCTGTACCCCCTGCAGCTGAGGAGGGGAGTGAAAGAGCAGCTTTGGTGGGCACCTGACATCCAGTCAGGGTCAACCCGTGACAACTTCAATCCCCTTTCTAATCTCAGCCCCCCAGCTGAGCATACACCTTGTTTTGTTTTGAATGTGCTCTGTAAATTCTTTGCGTGTAGGTATAATATCCCAGGAAAGTGGTTTCAATATTTGTTGTCTTTAAACTTTGAAAAGGTTCTTCCCTTCCTTTTCTTGGAGAACAATTATAAGATATTAGGCTATTTGCTTTTCTATCTTAATTTTAAGCTGGAGTGGAAAAGGTTTTGTTTCTGTTGCAGAAGTCAGACATCAAAAACTTGTGTGTCTTATGAAGGCAGATAAGCTTCAGATGGGTTTATTGTGGATGCAGGGCCATGTAGAATAGAAAAGAAAGGTTGTATATAATCAATGCTTGAAATGTCAGGCACTAATCAACACATGATCTTTTCTACCCTCAAGCATTCATGGTGCTGTCATGGCTGTTAACAGGATGCTTTGTTCATTCATTAAGGAAAAATAAATCCATAGAGCATTAATAGTCATTATCCCATATTAGTTAAAAATTAATAGTAACAGAAACTAAAACTGTTTTATGCTTTTCCTTCCCCTCAGGGGTGTACAGTCTTTGGTGTCAAACACAAGTAATCCAGGGGCAACCGTGCATAAACTTATTCAGAATACTACTTGTATGGGAGTGTGGTGTTTTTCTGGTGAGATGGACTCTGGTCTGATGATCCTGGTCTACAATCCCCAAACATTTGGTTTCACATCAAATAGGCATTTTTTGGAAAGTCTCCTTTTTTATAGCTAATCTTCTAATCCCAATATATGAAAGTCTGTTGTAAGAAGCAGTGGGTACCTTTAGTAATGTGCAGGAAATTCACATCCACACAACAAAAGTATGTAACTGTGGGTACCTAGAGGGTGGAGGCTGGAACTGATTTCATTACCTACAAATGATGCTCAGGTATCTTCTAAAATACCTGTGTGTATAGTTTAGATTAATACTGGTGATGATTAAACTAAATTCTAAGGTAAAAGTTATTCTCACAAAAAAAAAATGAATATTAAAATCGCCACAGAAATAGGATTTATGGTGATTGAAACCAGAAATTCAGAAACTGTGTTCAGAAACTGTGACTATTTCAGTGTTTTCAGCTTCTGCCTTGTCTCTAACAGAATCTGTATGCTGCCATGGTTTGGGGATACAGGTTGCTCTTGGCTGAGGGATATTTCTCACCCAGGAATCTTGCTCAGAAGACCTGTCTCTTTTGCTTCCTTTATAGGACACTGGAACAGGCAGGAGGCATAAGTGCTAAATAGAGTGGTCCCACAATGATTTCTCATGGTTTTAGTCTTTGGCCAAGTGTTCTGTTTTGTGACTGTATATTACTGATGGCAAAGAAGGCTTCCAATTCCTGGAAATGTTCATTTTCTCCTGGGAAAGATACCTTTTAATGCAAGAATATTTCCAGCCTTAACCTGCAGTTCTGGGTAGGTGGAATATTGTTGTACACATGAACCACACCTGAGCCTAGATTCAGCTCAAGTAACTAAATTTAATTCAGTCATTTAAATTCATTCATTTAATTGACTTGCATAGTTCTTGTGTGCCTGTTAAGATAGAAGCTGGGGTTCAGTGTTGATCATGAAGGGCAGTAGCAAGGTATGAACATCAGGCAGACTGTGCCTGGTGACCATAATGAGTCACTGCTATTAGTAGG
>NW_008583300.1:0-9904 GCF_000691845.1 Merops nubicus | reverse complement strand
GATTCTATGATTCTATGATTCTGCAACTCATTAAAGCCATCAAAATCCTTGCTATTAGCAGAAAGTAGTTCAGTGTCCCAGACATGTCTACTGGAACTCTACATTCTCCATGTGGCAAAGCCATTCATTTCCAGAGTTGCTTCCCAGCTTTCTTAAGAAGACAATGCATCTGTGAAAGGTGCTGAAATGAGATCTCAGGGAATAATCAGTCATTCACAGTGCATGCACAACTCAGAGCAAAGCAAGATTATTTTTTTTGCCCCTCTTTGCCTTACACTTTCTTTCATATCTCAAGCCAATCCCAAACCAATCACTTCTCCTGCAGACCAAGCGATGTGCTCTTTGAAGTCTCCTCAGCACCAGGTCTCTCAGTGGAGTATAATCCCAATTACTCAGCCTTCATGGTCGAACTCATGGACAGGTACATATTCACAAGCAAACAAGACTAAATACCCTATTCAACCATAGAAAAAATTAAAAATATAAAAGCAAGTAGTAAAGCTATACTTGTTCAGTAAATCTACTGCTGTAATTTAAATCTCTCTAAATCTGCTAAAAATAGCTGCCCATTTGTTTTGAGACAACTGAGATCTCCTCAGATGTCTCCATGCTGGTAAATTCATCAGATTCAATACAACAGTTAAATTTTCATTACAAGACTGCCAACAAGGATATATCAGGGCTAAGAAAAACATGGGTCACAAGATCAGGCAATATATCCTCCAGTGTCCTCATGTGTCCTGTGTATTTCCTGCTTTAGGAACCTACCTTCTCATGGAAGAAGAAAAATAAAAAAAAACATTTAAAAAAATGCTTTCAGATCTTGTGTTTGTTTATAGTAAATCAAAAGATAAAACCAGTGATAAGATTTTAGCTATGGAAATCCTGGTATTTTCATCCTACTTCAACTTAAAAATAAATAAATAAATAAATACGTGGTAGAAACACATACCTTAAAAGAATGTGTCCTGAGGCTGCTTTGTACTGTCACTTTCACACACACATAATGAAAGAAAAATTTTAAATACAGCAAGTTCCAAGATTTGTCTTAGTGGTATGCAAATCATATTCAGATATCAAGAGAGAAAATGAAGTTCCATTTCATCTGTTACAAATTAAAAACAGTATAGTCATGATGAAAAACATATACAGAAGTTAACCAAGTCAGATTAAGCAGTTCACAGCAACTGTCTATAATTAGGTAACACCATATTCTATATGTTCAACAGAGGTTCCAAAAATGCATTTCAGAGGACCCACCAAGTTTTCTTAGAACCAAATCCTGACAGCTCTAATTCCACCTTTCAGCTCTGTAAATAAGATGGTGGAAAAACCCGGTCCTCATCAAATCTGTGAAGAAGAATGTATCCTCCAGATGGTCTGGAACTACTCTTTCACCACTTTGGACACAACTGCACCAAGAATAGGCATGACACAGTTGTGCATCAAATGCTCTGGATTTATAATAGTCCTGCTTGTAATCTGTACTAGATAATTGTTTGCTCTGATCATATGGCAGGACTGCATTTTGGATGCATTGGTCTACAACTCAGTAACGGCCAAAAGGCACCCTTTTATCTCCCTGCTTTACCTCAGTTTAGGACGCAGTTTGCTGGGTTTGCTTTAGTAGAAACCACTTCATGATTATACATCTTACATATTGGCTTTTATAAATGACAAATGGGCTGCCATTTTTACTTTCTTCTATCAGAATTTAAAAAAAAAAAAAAGAAAAGAGAAAAAAAACAAGAGTTCCATACTAAATTAAAACATAAAGCTTTTTTCCATAGTGGCTATTATTTTTATTAATCATGCAATGAAGCAACTTAGAATAATTTTGCAGAGAACACAAAGAGCTTACAAACTTTGTACCTCAAGATATATGTGTTCTGTAACTGTAAAGAGAATAGGTCCAGGTACCAAGTAGTAAAAAGTTGCACCTCCTTTTTTTTTTTTTAAATTAAAATAATAAAATTAATAGCATCAATCAAATGGCACAAAAGCAAGCAAACCTTGATAAATTAACAGTCTGCTGTTATCTCAGTTGACTAAATGTGTAACTTCATACTATTACAGTGAATCAACAGAGTAACACTGTCACGTGATCAAACCCTCAAACGAACGTGACAGATTATCACCACTCATGAAGTTAACCCTTGGAGAATTTAAGACAATGACAACATCCTTCAGTTTCAATTCCCTTACTTAACATAAATGCCTATCTGATTTAAGTGTCCATTAGCTACATTTTCCTCACACCTTACTGTCACTAAACACAATTACAGAGGGCTCTTATTTCATCATCCTCTTCTTCAGAAGGACAGAATGGGCTTTAAAGAAAGTATGACAATGAAATCGTGTAGCAGAAGCTTAAAGTACAACCATTAAGACAAGAGAATCTGACTCAGTGACAAGTTGTGGTTTAAGTTTAGGAAATCGTTAAAGGACTGCTGGGAATCTCTCACGTGCACAGACAAATGGAAACCAAGAGTTAACAGTACAAATACCCACTGCAACGGTGAAACAAAAAGCATAGGAGAGTAGAATAAACTACTGCTTAACTTCTTAGGATCTTGTCATTTGCCTTATAGACTGATACTGTGGAGCTTACTGCCGCACAAATGAATTTAATTCACCGTTATGCTGGCTTCCCCAGTGATATAAATCTTTAAATTTTTCCTCTTCTGGAAACAGCTTAACGTAACTTCAGCTATGTCTGTAGATAACAGAATTTTTCCTTTTCCTGCTCTGGTCTATACCTCTTGAAAGGGCATGTGCTGCCTGCTCCAGCTCTGAGCCCTACTCAGCATTTCAGGAATACTTAGGTTTTTAGGCCCAAATGGAGTCACGTCACTCAGGATGATCTTCAAGACAGGTAATAACCTAAGATGTAGGTGGGTACTTCCAAGAAAGTTTGAGTGGCATCTTCCACAAGCTTTACTCTTACAACAAGGCCAACCTTGTTTCCATGTATGCATTTTATGGAGATTAATTCTGTCCTTAGTTCACAGGCATGGATTTCTGGTAGGATCTGTTGCTTGTTTGGAGGAGTCTTTAAACAAATAAATAGAAGCTCATAACCAACTCTACCGGCTTTTACACCATATTAATTTTTTTTATATATATATTGGGTTTTTTTCTCATATTAAAGTAATCTTGGGTTCAAATACCGTCTAGATTTATATTCCTCCCAAAGCTTATAATGGTTTTCAATAGTTACACAGAAAAAAGGCTGCATTCTGCATTTCCACAGTGCCAAGCATAGCCGTAGCCATTTCCTTTTCATGATAACAGATAACAAGCCTTTCAAAGCCAAAAAGTGACAAGAACTAATAAAGAGCAGGCATTATCCACCCCCACGTTTCTATTAACAATTCTATAAGCATCATACAAACCTCATCAGAAAACACAATAGTTCCCCCAACACAAAAGCAAATATACAGTCACTGAGAATATGGAAACTTCTACAGGAAGTTTGTATTTCTCTTTGCCTTCAGGGCTACATTCAGAATTTCCATTATGATCAATGATCTCAGAAAGAGCTAAATGAATGCTCTTTCCAATTTAAATACTTCTTGTAGCAAGAGTGGGTGCACTCAGTAACAAATTTGAATCACAAGTTAGGTCCTTGGCATACAGAGTTCAATTCTCCTGGATTCCATGAAGCAACGTAATCTGTATGTGCTGAGGCTAATGCACCTTACCCCTCCAGACGTCAGTCCAGCCGGAGCTTAGAGTAATGAAATGTCAGAACAGCATCTTTAGTGACAAAGTGAAATTAAATACTCACTAATACAGAGGGTAATACAGAAACTGGGGATATTTCCTGGCTGGATTAGAGACTTGGCAGGGGGGCAGGATGAGATGGGACACAGGCAGCAAGAGGAGAAATGGAAGACTGGAAGAGAAAGAGATTCACCCTTGCTGCTGTCAAGGCCTTTGGCCTGGATACTTCCCATCTCACAGAGCTGTATTTTTGGAGGAAGAGTACATGCTTTCTCTAGTGATTGTATAAGCATCTCTTCCTTGTACTCTTTGAAGAAAATAGCAAAGTAGACATAGTACTTATTATTCATACATTTCAAATGCTTAAAAGGAATACAGTCTACCGTCAAATTCAGAAATCCATCTCCAGAGGGCAAGAAATGCACATGTAACTGAGATCTAAGTAACTTATTCTGTTCTTTCATAGATTAGAGATAAACAGTTTTATAAGGGTACATATTCTAGGAAAATCAAAGCTCCATAAGCTGAATGGAAGAAGCCAGACTAGTAGATTTATAATATTATTTCTGATTTCTTAGCATTGTATGTCCAAAGACTACAAAATGATACTTTCCACATCTTACAAGAGCCAGAGGGAAGAATAAAATCGTTGCCATTTGAGTAGCATTAATCAAACAAACCTCAGTGGCCAATACCCAAACAGTCCTGCAGACAGCCTCATTGCTGTGCATGCTTTTGAATATAGGCACATGTATACAGCCATTTACTGTGAACACACACATAGCTCCACCAAAACGTCTACTTAGCTCACATAATTCCTCATTTTTAAGGACTTCAAATTTTTGCTTCAACAGAAATTTCCAGATTTTAACACTGAACTCAGACTGACGTGACAGCAGAAACAGCTGCACCGACAAACCTCACAATTAACTCAGTGAAAAATTCTGCATCTAAAAGACCAAATTCATGACCAATACAGAATATTTGTTGAATAGCTAAAGAAGAAATAATTGTTTATAGTTTATATTTTCTAGAAAGAAGGTCACTGGGGAAGACAATTCAATGTTTACAGCACAAAGAGCAAAGCCTGCGGGAAGAGGACTGCCACTATAATTCCCTACTGGCAGGGCCAGGGGATAACACACCACCTTTCTTTGCTGCAAACACAGGGACAGCAAACTATTTTTTTTCCTCCCTCCAAAATTATACAGAAGATATCAGCCCAAAACACTAGAAGAAGGGCTATTCTCCCTTCCTCTGCAAGTCTGCCGTTTTGCAATGTCATTCCTGTTTGCTTCCTTTTTTTTTTTTCTTGCATTTCTTTTTACCGTATCAGGAGCATGTGATCACCAGACGAGAAAGAATTCATTACCACTGGTATTCATTACCACTATGTGCAGGGAATGACTGATGAATATTCATTTGCTAGCTTAAATGGACTTTGCTTCATGATCAAGGAGAACTTCAGTGAACCAAATATTCGTATTACCAAATCACATGGTACTTTATATAATACTTGACAAACTAGAGAAGAAAACCTGTCACTGGAAAAATAAGGGGCAAAAGGGAAAGGGCTGTACTGATTTTGAAGAGCTTAAATACAAGAACAAATAAAATATGCCTTCATATTGCTCTACTGAAGGAGACCTTAAAACAGTTCAAGGCTCCAGTCCAGAATTCCTGTTTGACTCAGCTGTGGAAGGAAAGACTTAGCTGAAGAGGCCACTGCCCCTTGGATGGGAACAGCATCTTCTTCAGGGAGCATATCTCTACCTGACAGAGGCTGCAAATCACAGCCTTCAGCCATCTCAGTTCACAGCCTTGCATACTAATATAAATTGAAAGTGATGTTGCCTCTTGTTAATACATTGGAATGTGGTGGCTTAGACCGTGCTCTCCAGAATTCAGCTGCATGGGCATCATTTTCTGCAGGGACTACAGGGAGCAGTTTTACAATCGTCCTAGCACAGGACACAAATGAGCCTGTATTCTCCCAACATACTGCATTTGAAAATGAATTTTCATTAACAAGTTTATTATGAATCCAAAAAAAGGATGGCACTGCAAGGAGAATTGTGAGCTTGTGGTCAGGAAGTACACAAGTAAGCAACACAGGTAAACAAGCACTATTTAGAAATCTTCATTTACATCAATTTTTAAGATATATACACACTCCCAGGCAAGAAAATTCAGTTGTAATCAGTATAGTCACCATCATAAAGATATAAAAGAGGGAATATTTTTATACCAAAATAGGCATATCAGTCTTTTATCAGTAGAGTAATACTGGCAGAGACACATATCATTTGAGCACAACTTCATTTTCAGAACCAAACATATGAACTATATTCATTCAGATTTAGGGTTGGTCCCTTTGTACAACTGTGATAATAACAAAAGGTCTCCTTTAGTCAACTGACCTTTGTAACTTTATGTTTGTATTATAAATGTTAAAAATCTATTTCACCAATATTTCATTAACATCTCTGTTTTCTACTCCTCTCATTCAGTGGAACAGACATGAAAGCAGTTTCATCATCTCTTAACACAACCTTGGTGAGTCACAATTTAAAAACACAAAACCCCTTACAAAAAAAATATTAGAAGCAATGCAGAGGCTAGCTACATCTTTAAAAAAAAATTAAAAAATAAAATTAAAAAAAAGACCCTCAGACATAAATCTCTATAAACTCTTTAAATGTGAATAAATAAGTTAAGCAAGGGCCATGATCCTGGCACCAATGGGCACACACATTCCTCATGTCTAGGTCCAGCGCAGAGCCAGGAAGCGACCTGGGCCACATACTTCCTGTCAAAGAGTGAGACTTCGGTAAATAGCACTTACTGAAACTATGCCCTGGCACAACTGCAGCCGTGCCAGGTTTAGCTCTCTCCACTCTGCAGCACTCTGACAGTACTACAAGACTCTGGAACAAGCCACACACACATCCAGTTTCAGGCTACCAGAACGTGTGCATCACAGCTCTCATTTTAAATGCTAAGTAGGAAAAATACCATTACCTTTACTATTACCCTTGCCCATTTGCCAGCAGAGGATACATTCAGCTTTTCTTGAAGTTAGGCACCTCTTCAAGTTGTTATGAATAATGTGTGGACAAGGATGCTGAGGCACTTTCTGTTACTGCTATGGGCCCAAGTCAATTTCTTTGACAGCCTTCCAGAGGATCAAAATAAGGTGCCTCAGACAGGCAATACAAAAAAAAAAAAAAAAAACAAAAAAACACACCTCTACAGTAAGTGCTATTATTCCAGGTGGCCTACTGAAAGCACTAGAAAGTGAGAAGTTTCTGCTTTAGGAGAAGAAGGCTAGGACCTACCAAAACTTGTGGATTTACTAAATCTTGAAATCCTAGCAAGTACCAAAATTAACAACACTGATGCTCCCCTCCATTTAGCAACATGCTGAGGAAACCCCTTGATCACTTACAACTACTCGCAAATGCCTATTTCTGATAATTTGTGGTAACAAAGGTAAGTATCACAGAATTTCTTCTAACCAAACATCAGAAAAGCTTTGGCAAAAAGACTGATTGAAAATATTTCGTAAACGTTAACCCACGGAAGAGTGCAATGAGGAGAGGAACAAAGGTCCTTACATTACTACAAGAAGGCTGTAGATGAAGAGGGACGTACTCTGGAGATAGCAGACCGCCTAATTCTAGTCCCTGCACTAAGAGAATCATAAGTGACATCTACGTCACTGTGGCCAAATCCTGCAATACAAGAATACTGTGAATTCAGAGGTTTTCCCAGGTCGCATCACTTTTCCCAAAGTGTTAAAATGTAAAACCTCATTTTATTTTTTTTTTCAGTTGCATTCCTCATTTTTGTAGCTGTATGAATAAGCTTAAGAAGACTCTTCCAAAAGGCTCAAGAACCAGAAGAGGAGATATTGCAACCTACCTTTACTCTGACCTCTGCTTAAATAATTCTCATTCTACTAGCGGAAGGATAGGAGAATGTTTGAATTTTTGGCCCCAAGGTCTTGTCAGCATTAGATGCATTAGTACACCTTCCATACAATTTACACCTCAGCCTAACAGATGCAATGATCAGCAAAAAGACATGCAAGGTCCTGTTCTTGAGCACACATGGAGGTACATCTTTCTTGTACATATTCATCAGCATCCCATTCAACCTCCTGTCATGACCCTAGGTCTTACCACCAGCCTCAGGTCAAAGAACCTTCCCCTCACCATTCATATTTACTAATGTTTCAAAATTCACCACGTCAAAAGCTTAAGTAGTTTGTTGACTGCTAGACCTTTCTCCCTCAACTTTCTTTTCAAAGCCTTTTGAAACTTCTACACAGCCTTCACCCCCTTCCCATTTGGACCATGATCATACTTACCCTTCTAGAAACACAGGTTTCTAGAGGTCCTCTGCTAAAACAGATCAGAATCTGTCAGGGTTGGAAGGGACCACAAGGATCACCCAGTTCCAACCCCTCTGCCATGAGCAGGGACACCTCCCATTAGACCAATCCCCTTCTTACCCTTCTCATAGACTTCCTCTGCTATATTACCCCATACAATGATGTCATGGATGTACTGCGGATGCTCTGGAGCTCCACCCCTCTCCAGAGCTTTACTAGCATTTTACACTTCGTAGCACCTTATTCTTGAAAAATCTTGTCTGGACCCAAAATTACCTCAAGTAACTATCACAGTGGCACTACAATACAATTACATCTTGCTTCAAATGCTGTGTTGTTTCCTTGCATGCTGACCTGAGATCCTTGTACGTGTTCCCATCTGCACCATGCTTAGAGGCAAAACTATGAGCCACTGTGATTTCCCCTTCCCTATCTCCCTACTCATCCAGTCTTTGGCTTACTTTTCTGAAAGATTGCAAGCAGAGGGCAGGGCAGGGTCTGAACACTCTGGTGCTTACAACTCTCTGGCTTGCTTACTTAGGTTTTTAGATTGTACGCTATACGAAGAGGAACAACTAGTCACAACAGGCTTGCAAATCGACTTAGAGTAAGTGGATTACAGTCAGACTTTTATAACATTGATGACTGTTCTGTTGCAGCATATTTAGGTTATGTTTATTCCTATTACCTTTCCTTGGAATTAAACAGTAGGAGCAGTCAGCCAAGGAAAGCATAGGTATTATTTCTAATAATCTAAATCCACAGGAAATTAATGAGAGAGATAAGTAATTTTAAAACTTTCTAAAACTGAATGAGATTTTTTTAACTAGAACTTCAGTCAGTTCATTAAGTATCTTGGTATAACAAGATCTCAAATGTGGAGGCTTCCACCCTCCTTAGAAACACCACCCATTCAGTTCATGTCTATAAGCACATCCTGCACATGCTTATGACAAGATATGCTTATGACAAGATATTATGCTTATGATAAGATATGCCTTTGCAGTGGGTTGACCCCAACCCAACCAACAGCAAAACAAACACCCACCCTGACTCCCTGTTGCGGTTTGAGGCTTCGGGGCGGAACAGGTGACAACTAAGACTCTGAGGGCCCCAGGGGGGAAGCAGTTATTCCCTCCCCCTTCCTCTCCAAACTCGATAAAGAGGCAGGAGGTGGGTGCTGCAGGGGGGACAGCACAGTGGGGCTGCATCCACATGGTTCTGAGCAATCCTGATCCAGACTGCTCTGGAGAGGGGTGGAGCTCCAGAGCATCCGCAGTACATCCGTGACATCATTGTATGGGGTAATACAGCAGAGGAAGTCTACGAGAAGGGTAAGAAGGGGATTGGTCTAGTGGGAGGTGTCCCTGCTCATGGCAGAGGGGTTGGAACTGGGGGATCCTTGTGGTCCCTTCCAACCCTGACAGATTCTGATCTGTTTTAGCAGAGGACTTTAGAGCCCTAATGGCTCAATGGTTGGACTTGATGATCCTGAAGGTCCCTTCCAAACTAAAGGATTCTATGATTCTATGATTCTATGACATTTTACTGAAAGCTAGCTTTGCCATCAAGAGAAGCAAGGTGAAGGGACCTGCCAGAGAAATCCAGTTTCTGGGAGTTCGGTGGCAGGATGGGCATCGCCACATCCCTCTGGAGGTGGTGGATAAGGTAGCAGCTATGGGGCAACCCACTAATAAGAAAGAGACACAAGCTTTCTTGGGGGTAGTGGGATTTTAGAGGATGCGCATTCCTGGACACAGTCAGATTGTGAAACCCCTCTAT
>NW_008583299.1:0-98701 GCF_000691845.1 Merops nubicus | reverse complement strand
TCTAGCAAGTCCACGTTTCTGAGGCTGTGTGGCAAAAAAATAGATCCAAGGCCTATCTCCAGTCTTTTTTAAAGTTTGAAAATTGTACGTTTTAAAACTTGGAGCGATTGAAAGAGACTGAAACAAAAGGTTGCACCTTTCCTAGTTTTTTTTTTTTTTGTGCTTTGTTTTAGACATATATACTGAGGTATCTGCAATTTGCACTGTATTATGCACAAATTTGCAGTTATAGTAACACAGGGAGCCTCAGATTGCTATTGTGTCCACTTAACAAAGATATTCTGGGTGTTCTGGGGTGGGGAATGTAGTTTTCCATTGCTGTAATTCTGCTAGCCTTCACACTTCTCATTGGAGGTCAAAAGTGTGCATCTGGCTCCCTCCAAGTGGTGTTGTTGATAGTTCTCATATGTTACTAGGCTGAGCTTATGCAGAAATTATTTCTGAAGTGGATGTCTAGTTTGATTCTTACCCTAATGAGCAGTAAGTGTCAGGAGACTGGTACGGGTCTGCTGCGAAGTTGTATCACTTACTAAGATTGGGTATTCTTACAGTTGTAGGGCTCTTCTCTTGTGGTATTTGGATGTTTGGCTTCTCTCCACTTTGGCTAATAATTGAGGTAAAAATTGAAAGGCAAAGGAGTTCAGTTCTCAGCTTGTTCAAGGAATCATATGGTTGTGGCACCATAGGATTCCAAATATTGGCTGTGACAGGAAAATGTAAAAAGGAAATAGAGATGCAGTTTGAATGAAGTATTGTCTTGTACAGAGGATAAACGGAAGTTCAGTGATCCTCCATAAATTCACCTTTGTTTTTAATGCTTATTCAGTACACTTACCTGCTGCACTGGATGAAGTTTTATTTTTTTAGGCACAGCTTGACTTAAAGTCTTAACAAAATTTGTGTATAGCAGAAAAATCCTATGAATCTCCAGTAGCACATCATATGAATGTACTTGGTTGTAGAACTTGATGAATTCAACAAGATCCATGTCTTGATAAAAGCGTTTCCATGTTTTTTGGAAGTGTTTCTGTTGCAGCAACTGTGGAATTTGCCCTAAGCTAAATGCTAGTCTGGCATCTCATCAAGTGGTTTCACCTTTTCATTTAGTTTTAGGATTTAACCTCTTAGCAATTCTCTGTGAATATAGTGGTTCTGTTTCATGTAGAGATTTAAAATATTTATTATTCTCTTCTTAGTCAATAATCACTATTCCTCCTGCAGGCACCCTGTGGAACTTATCCTCCTATGAGCCCCTGAAGATGGTCATCATCAACCATGGTCTGCAGACGCTTACCAATGAGGTGATTATACCTCATTCAGGCTGGGAGAGTGAGCCAAATGAGGACTCTAAACCTCGTGACGCTGAGTGGACAACAGTCTTCAAGAACACTTCTGGTTGCTTACGGTAAGGCAGAACTGTGCATTGTTAATCTGTTCACCATGGCCTGTGTTCAGGATTTCACTTACTTTATTTCAAATACAAATAATTTATCGTTGTCTTTCATTTTTGCAGAGATATTCCCATTTCAGTGGCCACAATAGCAATGCTTGGAGGTATTTGCCTCTCATGGACTCTTTTGTTGCAGGGTTTGTCAAGGTCCAGTGTGAAGAGTAGATCATTTATCCAGGGTTAAGGGGAGTGGTCTGTATAAGGTGGTGTGTTAATACAGTGGTGAAACATCCAGGTAACATTAACTGCCAAGCTAAGTTAAAAAAAAAAACAAAACAAAAAAAAACACCTGCAATTTTGCAATGCAAACTGAATACTGAGAATCACACTTTCATTTTTCTGTTGTACTGTGATTGACAGGCTCTAGCTACGCATTTTGAGTACCTTCTCTGATTCCTTTGATGGAGCTGTTTTTATTTATTTGAAAAGTATTTTTTCAGGTAAATCCCTTCTTGGTTTTAAGTTATCTTGTATCAAAAGGCGTTTTTTTTGCAGATGCTGGGGAACTGGTTTCATGGATATACACTGAGCCTAAAACATGGATCGAGTTTTAGCCACAAACATCTTTGTGGCTACTCTCCTACTTTATGCTAAAGTGACTAAGGACCTACAGGAAATTAGTGAAGAAATTGAACTACTGACCATATAGGAAACCGTTTCTAATATTCCTTGCAAAGGAGCCTTTCTTGTTTAGAAACTCTATTTGCATTTCGGAGAGCACCTCAACAGTAGGACAGGAGATTCTAGAAGCTGGGGTCAAAAGGAGTCCTAATGCAGACTGAAGAACCAGTATTCCCTAAACACAGGGTCTTAAATTTGTTTTTCTTCAAGATAAAATAGTGGAGATTCACTGTTAGATTCTCCAGCTTTATGATGAAGTCAATTACTCTGAACCGAACTAATAAAGATTTGGCATCACACCTTCTGGTGCTCTGAATTATGCTTGGGCCAGATTGCTACTGATGAATCCATCTTCACAAGTTAGTTTATTTCTGTTTCCTGGGCTTGTGCTCTTTAAATTGCAGTAACTAGTCCCCAGAGTAACTTCAGAAATGAAGAAAGCAATGAAAAGTGTTCTGAAAGGGCCCATTGCTGAAATTATTTTTAGTCCCACTGGAAGAAAAGGTCCTTTAAGTAGGTTCCAGACATGATAGTTTTTTACTTACTGGTGTCTCATATTCTAATGGTGTTCTGCAAGATGAAATTAGTCACGGTGGGGGATAAAAGGATTATCTGAATGAATATGGGATTCTCCAGTAAGTGAGACAATAATTTGATCATTAGTAGACTGACTTCATCCACATAATAAATTTTTTATTAGTATGTGGATCCACTTGAACTTCTACATTCCAGGACAGCTTTGGGATTTTTTGTTGTTGTTGTTGTGGTGTGTGTTGTTTTTTTATTTTGAAGTAAAGTACTAGCTTTACAGCAGATGCAAAAGCTTGTGCTCTTTTGGACATTATATTCTTAAGGCTAATGATGAAGAGCATGGAGCATAGTAATACTGACATGTATTCATTAAGAGAATGTGAAGTTCTGGTAGTCAGGTGATACTGATGCACTTCAAATGGGACAGGACAGCAGCCAGTGAATGATGGCTGCTTCTGTTCTTGAAGTGGGTAAATGTGTTTCAGTCTTTTCATGTACAGTCATAGTCAGGTGGGATTATGTGCTTCCTAGTGGAAAATTTGAAGCTTCAGTCGGATGTGGGGCAAGGTCATTTCATGCTTGAAAGTGGTTGCTTTAGGTAAATGGAGACATGATGGCAGGTTAGCAGGAAATAATAATCTGAAAAAGGTAGTTAGTTCATGTCTCTCTGATGTGCCATGGAGAGAGCAACCTCTTACACAGGAAAGGGAGAGAACCAGCTTGCTGTCTCCTTACTACTTGCAGTGAGATTAAGTAATTCCAGGACAACGAAGATGGAGTAGGTAGGTGAGTGATGAGCTCTCTTGATAGTATTGCTTGTTACAATATCAGTGATGTTACATATTTTTTGTAGAGCGCTTCCAGATCCAGGGATAGTAATAGGCATATCAAAAGTAATTATCACTATTACTTTTGGAAATAATTCTGCATTTTGTCAAGATCCTCTTCAGCCTAGCCTTAAAAGCACCAGCAAGATAAGATAACTAACACCAGCAGAAAACAAACCATTGCAACCACCTGCCTGACACATGTCAGTGTTTAAAAACCCCTTTGTCTGCTCTTCTCCTGTTGACACAGTAGCTAGTCCTGGAAATTCAATTTTCCATGAGTGGAGCTTACTGCAGACTACAAACTGCTTACCAGTTTGAATTTAATTGAGAGATTAGTCTTGTTGATGGTGTGCCAGCCTCCTTTGTCCCTTTGGAAGCGTGCCTCAGGTGTGTGCTGTGTTGTCTTCCAAAACAACTAAGAGAATCTTTGAACTGCAGAGGTTTCAGATGTCCTTGCAGTTTAGGTATCTAAGCAGAAGAGAGGCATTATGCATGCAGGGCAGATTAATTTTGGTATCATTTTTTCAGTTAATGAAGTTTATCAACAGATGTGGGCGAGTTTGTTTCAAACTCAATGATTCACAGCATGAACTGCCAGTTAATTATTTGCCTTTTTTTTTAACACTCCTTTCTCATCTCTGCTTTCTTCGTAATCTAGGTCTTTCCTTTGATAATGTGGAGCTTTGGAAACGCTTATTTGAAAATAATTGAAAACAAGTGATTTAAAAAAAAATCTCACATGAAGAAAACCAATGCTTATTTACCTTTACCTCTTCTTCAAATCCCAGTCCATTCCATTTCCCTTTCTTGTCAACAGTACCCTTTTTCCTGTCTGTAATTTTTCTCTCTTCCCCCCTCACTTGGGGAGGTCAGGTGCTGATGTTTGTCCAGGTCTGAGTAAACCAGTATGACTTGTGTCCTACATAGTCAACTTGCCCTGCGCATGCCAGAGAGTGGATGAACGTCTGATATTAGCAGCACAGGTAGTGTAGTGCTGCAGGTGTACATGGGATGGAAGGATGCTTTAGCAGAGGGGTCAGTAATTTGGGCCAGTATATTAGCAGACTTCTCTACTTGCACCAGAGTTGCTTTGCTTGGGAATTAACTTTGCAAGATAGAGGCATGATCCTTGCACTCTTTTGCCCCGTACCCGAAGATAAAGTAGCTTGCTGGCTTTGTATAGCTCTGATTTCTACCCAGTTTCTGGAGTAACAAAAACCCATTTGTGGCACTTGATATTGATTTCAGTCTATATGGCCAAAGGAACGTTCCAAAAGAATTGCCACTCAGGAATGGATCTGTTGAAGCCTCTGTTTGAGAAAGCCCTGTGGATGATACTGAGTAACATTTGACCTGGTCATTTACAAGCTGGAAATTGGAGAAACTGTGCAAAGTTTATCATCAAGAAAGCCATTCGAATAGTATCTTTTTTGCCATGAGTTAAATAACTCTGGGATTACCTGTGATACTTAAGTGATGTCCATACCAAATTACCACAGCTAACTGACCATGTATGTGTAGCCTGTAAGTATCAAAAGAGAAGGCAACTGCTTAAGGCTTATACTGAGTTTGAGACCAGTGTTTATTTGAAAGGCTCCTTCTAAAGTCAAACCTTCTCCCATGGATGTGGCTGTTGTAGGGACCTTTTGAATCTTGCTATCATCTGGAACATCACAAGTGGATTCTGTATGCCATCCCACTCCAATTTTCTTGCCAAAAACTGTCTTCACACAAATGTTTGGGGCATCCTGTATTCCACTTTGCAAAATAAAGACTTTACAGCCAGCTTGCGAACTATGATCTGATAATGAAATTTATTTTATGCTTTTTTGTAGTCTTTACCAAGAAACACTAAATTTTTCAGAAATTAGTGTAGATGATGGGAATAATTTTGTCTCTGTCCTTGTCCTGACATCAGAAAAAAGATATTTCCACATACATTGTTTCACTTTGTTTCTAGGGACAGACCCAATATCATGAGTGGATCTGTAATAATTATACTACATAAAATGGTCCTGAGTCTTGTAATAGATGCTATCTTGGGTGTAACTTGTAAATTTATAAAGTGAAGGTATTCCTATATTCTGTTGAACGTGTTGAGAGAAGTTAATAAGGTAGTAATCTGGAAAGGAAGAGGAAAAAAGCAAAAATTGCATTACTGGAATTAAGTGGATTTTTGGCTATGGATAAGTAGGACTGGAGAAGTAAAGAAGACATTTCTTAGGAGAATTATTAAATATGCATAGATATACCTTTATTTCATTTGGCATACAAGTTTAATGTCTTTGCATTATATTTTATTCCTTTAGGTATGTGGAGAATGTCTATTCTGGTTACTGTCTTTTTTTATTTCTTTAAACCCCTAAATCCCTCCTGGGATTTGCAACACAGAAGCATTCATTTTTAAATTGTGCTCTTCTCCAGTTTAAATAATGTAATGATGTGGTGCATCTTAACCAGGCCATTTCATGACCCTTTCCACAACTTTGACCCAGACATTAAGGTGCTTTGGGAGAAGAGTACACATTGAACTGCTGGTGGGATTGGTGGAGCTCATGTTTGCTCATACGCACCCAGGCAGTGCCCAGAGACCTTTGCTCTGCTTCCAGGTTTCTCCTACGGTGCTTTTCTGCTTTAGAGAGGAAATGTCACATCTCTGGGTCAGAAAGCACTGCTGCTGTCACATTATCATTTTTGTTTTCTGTTTAGGTAACCACTAAGATTCCTAGTTCTCTGGGAGCAGCAAGGATTTTAATGGTTTGAAACTGAAATTCATTCCAGGCTTAATTGCTGTTTTCTGCCTAATTACTTTTAATTCTCCCTTGGATTTTTTCACTTCTAAGAGGACAGAGTAGAACTTAGTTCCTAAATTGCCAACTTTCTAGCCTGATTCCTGTGCTAAACTGACCTGCTGTCAACAAATGTTAAATGAATTAATTTGCATAGCAAACAGATGCAAAGTGCTCCTTTTTCCAGGGTACCATCTGTAGTTGCAGCGTTTCTTGTCAATTCTCCAAGTACACAGCAATTCACATTCACAAATAGCCTCAGGGTTCAGAGACCTGGCCGTGGGTGTACAAACACAAACAAACTGTACCCACTTGACTTCCACTAAAAACATACATTCTTCAGATCAAAATTGCACATAACAGCTTGTCCAACATCAGCTCCAGAGAAGAGAAGGGACAATCTGGTGGCTACAGCTGTAACAAGGGACTTGAGAAGTATGGAGTTAATTGCTGTTCTGCTGCTATTCTGACGTAATTGCAGGCATGATTAATGGTTAAATCTCTTTGTGGTTTTAATAGCCCTATCTCCTGGTTTTGGTGAGATTTGAGCTCTGAAGTTGACTAAGTGGATATGGACTTAGTCACTGATCTTCAGTTTCCTATCTTTACTGTGGGCTTGGCACCTCTCTCCATACCTTCCCCTGAAGTTTGTAAATACCAGCAGTTCAAGGATTTTCAAGTGGTTGATCGTAGAGACAGCAACTGGGAATAAGTACTTCTGGGGGTATATATTAGAGTTCTGTCCCATGGAATCAAAGCCTAAGAGCTACTCTAAGTGTGAGAGACAGTGAAGACATGAAATGTGGACTTGGTAGATTCAGAGCCCAAAACCCTCCACCAGGATGAAAAATGATATAGAAGTACCTGTGGGCTCTTATTACTTTTCTGTACTTCAGGGAAAGGGCTACAGGAGCTTGATGGTAAATCATTAACATAGTGCCGAATCAAGTTTTTGTGTGAGAATGTTTTAAGCCTTTTTCTGAGGATATAGAGATTTAAGGTGAGTGCATGTACATCTTGTCCTGCAGATGTAACTTGGAAGTGCTTCAGTCATACATGGCAGTGCTTAATGGTAGTTGACTTGTTCCTTAAGTCTGAATTTCTTCGTGTACTTGTAAATATATATATATGGCCTGCAAACACCTACAGCATGCATTGTTTGTAGCAGGAGCATGTGCATCTCTGAGGCACATGGACGTGAGGAAGGTTTGTCAAAACAATCTAGTCTTATTCTGGCAGAAAAGTTCTCTCTTTGCACCCTGGAAACAATTGAAAGTCTCAGTGACACTGGCATGTCCATTTTTTCTTTCCATATTTGCATGCTGAATTTGAGGAAAGAAAGGAAGGCAGACTGTCAAAGCCAGATGCTTATGCCCTCCTTCCTTATTAATGATTAATGTATGGCTTTTCTCTGAAGAAAAGTGCTTGGGAATTAGAGCTTTCAAAGTGAATTACCTTCAAGCTCTATCCATCTTCAAATCCTGCAGGCATTATAATAGTGTGTGGTGACAGTCACATAATATTTATCCTACCTGCACTCTTATATACTGGAGGCAGCCTTCATCTCCAACTGACTGAAGTAAGAAGGCACTTAAGTGCAAACCTTTGACCTGGAAGCACTACCTAGATGAAGAGCAAGGTGCAGGAGGTGAAGCTCAGGTTATGCTGCTACAGTGCTGCTGGCTAAGCTGCTTCTGGTGTCTGGGGAATTTTGGTTATTGAAGCATGTCAGGACAGAGGAGACACACATAAATATGAGTTTTCAGGTGGTGGCTTTTATATGCTCTTTTATCAGTAACAAATTAGTAGCTGAGCTTTGAGTCTAGCATTAGTACAAAGCCCTCCTTGCAGCAGCTCCATTTCTCTTCCACTGCAAAAAGGATTCGTTGACAGCATCATTTTTTTGACTTTTCCTCTCAGTCAGTGTGCTCCTCAATCACAGTTCAAGAGGTCCTTTTGTGTGCGTTCGTAGGGCAGCTGTTCAACCAGGAGGCCTAGGCAGGACTGGTTACAAAGCTTGGTGCTGCCCTGTCCCATCCAGAGGAGATGAGGGTGGGTGCTGCCATGTCTCTACCCACCCACCCACAGTGCTTGGAGGCTGGTGTGCTTGTATTTTTTTTTTCATACTGCGTACAGCCTTTGGGAGAGTGCTGCTCCAGAAACTGGAGCTAATGGTTCTGTCAGTGTTTTGTTGTGCAACAGGTACTTTTGAACTAGACTTTTCAGCAAGGGAGTAGTCTCTTAAAGCGATAAAAAAAAAAAAAAAGGAAAAAAAAAAAAAAAAAAAAAACCAGAAATATGCAGAAAACAGAAATATGCCTGTGAATCTTCACTTTGGAGGCAGCAAGCAGCACGGAAAAGGGAGAAGCTTATCTGCCCAACCCAGACTGGAAAAAAAAACAACTCAAATTAAAAACCCACACAACAGAGGAGTGAGTGAAGGCAGTTTCCTAATTAGCTTACTGATACTGTTCAGGATCACAGCATATGGTTGTCCTGGGGCTTATATGATGAGCAGAGCATTTAATTCGTGCTAGTAAGGAGCTGTTAGAGTTTCTCCTGACAGTTCCTGATGTTTAGCTTGTAATATAAGTAAATTATGCATAGATTCTAGCAGCAGAGACGTAACCTAGTTACATGCAACCTTAATGCTTTACAATCAAATCTGAAGTATAAATTTAAAGTTGTGCACTTGCTTATTGCCTTCTGTCATTACTTAGGAATGAATCTAGGTCCCTTTTCCCTTGGCTGTCAGTGAAGAGAATCTACAAAAACATCTGTCGCGGTGATGCGATGAAGAGAGAGACTGAAAGAAAGCTCACTGCAGTCTCTGTAATGGACATAGTTTGCTTTGGAAGGCATGTGAGCTATGATCCGTTATTAGATAGATACCACCTCATATTTGTATATTTGAGATTCTTTTCATACTGCAGCAAGTAGTGTGATAAAGCAAGCAGAGACCCCTAGCCTTTCCTTCAAGCAGAAACTGGAATAATTTGGGAGCCACGTAGCTGCTGGGTATCATGGAATTCTTGTGTGCTGTGTTTCTGCATCATTTTACATTTCAGGAGAGCAAACGAAGGCCCTTCAGGTAGGTCATGCAGGAGATAACCAGTTAGTGTTTTACTGAAGAGGCATCACACAATATTTTGGTTGTAGAAAGCCACAAATAGAAAGGATGGACTTGACATCTGTACCTTTTTGAATGGTACTGCAGGCTGTTGAGCTCCTGCCTATTGCAGCTCTTACAGACAATGCTGATGTGGATATGAGACATGTAACAGTGTGCTTTATAGATCACTTGTGCTATGCCAGTATTGCTGAAGCACAGACTAAGCTTGTGAAGTCCTTTTTTAGGTGGCTTTTGTTATGTCCTCTTTTGAGCATTTGAACAACTGTACAAAACCTGTCTCTGTGTTCAGATAGATGGAAGTGTTTTATATGCAAGGCAGTCAGGGCTACTCCACTGCTTCTCTGTTGGGTCTAGCTGGATGCTTAAGTAGAGCAGTAATCTCCAGTGGGATTTCCTGCCCAGGGCTGATATGCCTTTTCTTGGTTGAACGTCGCCATCAGTAGAGTTCTCCCATCTTTCTATTTATTTAATTTGGACTTTGGCTTCTTCCTATATTCTTTTCCATATTCTCTGCTTGATTTCTGATTCAGCTGTCTGCTGCCAAACTCCATTGTGCTGTACAGGGCTCTTTGACCAGTGCTGCCTGGATCAGGCTTTCTTTGTGTTACAGGCAGCTGCTTTCTTTTTCTCTCTCGTTTTCAGGACAATGAACTTAATACCAATTAAACTTTCTGGTATTTCATGTGAACTGAAGTATGGAATTCATTCTATTTCTGCATGAAATGATGGAATGATTTTAAAATGTTGTATAGTCCTCCTTTGGGACATTCAATATCTAGAAGCATGCTCAGAAATAGAGTACATTTACTGCAGCTAATATTTATCAATCTCCTTTGGCTGACACCCAAATAAAAATTTCTTAATAGTGAAGCAAAGTATGACTATACAAGACTGGTTCTATAGCCAGGGTTCAGAGTAGGTAGATAGAACAACTAATGTATTTAAATAGAAGTTGTGAGAACCTTGTAGCATTTTATTAATTGAAGTATATAAAACTCAGCATCTGGGCAGTGAAGCCAGTGATGGTGCAGGTCAGGTTCTAGCAAGGTGCATTGACTGCCCATCAGCTCCACCACAGCACTGCCATAACTCAGCCCACTTGTCAAGTGCCATTGACTCAACCCACCAGGACACCCCAGTTGTTTTTTGCTCTCTGGTTTGTCGTGGTAACAGGTATCCTTATGTTCTTCACAGTGATGAGACAGGCTGTGTAAGAGCCAACGTTATTTTTTAGCCGTGTAATACAAAAATAGCTATTAAGAGGTTGTTTTCAATAGTAGGAGGTAGGATTCATTTGGGCAGTCTAAGGCTGTGCGGTGTGCACAGAGCCTGTTGAAAAAAAAAACCAGCAGTGTCTCAGCTTCACCTTTCATCTGCCGTTTTTCCAGGGAAAGGTGGAAATGTTTCTAGGAAGATGTTAAAAATTTCCAGTTCAGCTTTTTATTTATATTTAGAAAAAACATCCTCAACCTGTTGTCTTTATCCCCAACTGGATCTCTAAACAAAGTGCTTTTTACACCTCCTGATCTGAAGTGGATTGGTAAGTGTTCAGTAATACTCTAACCTATGGCTTTCAGCTTCATCTGCAGCACTGTGGGATAACAACTGATGGCTCTTTCCAGCCAGGTGGCAGACATAGCAATAGTCTTGGAAATATTAGTTTTCATGTTCAGAGAAGAAATGTGTATTCTTCATGCTGGTATTTTCAAGTTTCTCTTTATTGTTTAAAAAAAAAAAAAAAATCACAGAAAACTTAACCAGCCAAGAGCTCTCTCTTTCAGATAGAGCACAGTGGGGGCATTGCTACATGATTTGCATGGAAATAGTGCAAATGAAGTGCTATGCATTTAATTATTTTAAAATCTTTTCTCTTGGGGATAATTCTGATGTGTGGTGTAGATAGTAGTAACAGCTCACCTATCTTAGAGGTGATGAATACCAGCTCTGTTCTGCAGACTTAGGTGTTACATTCCGACTTGCCTATTATTAAGATGACTATTTGGTGATAATGTTGACCTTATATAAAGCATGAACAGGTTTCTCAGCACATTCCCTGCCATTTCCTGGAGTCTTTAATACCAGCACACTGGATTCCTAGCCTGATGTGCTTCTGTGCTGGTAGGTATTTACTTTTCTTTAACGTTTACTTAGTGCTCCTATGTTTTATTTTCCCAGGGAAAGCATACGTTTGAACATCCCTACAAATCCTCTTTCACTAGTCTAGTCTAAAGCCTGGTCTCCCAAGAATTTGAGGAAGAATTGAGATTGCTTTTTCCAGCTAAAGGATGGAGATTCAAAAGTCTCTGGAATGAGATTTGTGCCTTACTTTTTTACATAAACTCAGTTATAAAGTTGGTTTCCTTCCTATATGTGCTTTGATTAACATAGACAGTAATTCCACATCTTGCTCCTAGAATTGCGTTTTTGTGTGTGGTGTTGTACATATTTATGGTAAACTTTGTTACCTTTTGCAGGATGATGTAAAAAAGATACTATTGTTGACTTTAGAATATATTTTTCATTTAATGTACTCTTGGAAAAGTACTGAAAAGTAGGTGAATTCAGGGAAAGCAGCAGAGGTCTCTTTGGGTGCGAGGAGACAAGGGAAGCATACTGTCCAGAACACCAGAGATGAAAGTCGGGTATCATTTGTCACCGTCTTGTGTAGAAGTAGTTCAGGTAGATTCTCCTCCCCTTTCCCACCCATTTGAACAGGCAGTTAACTTTATTTTCCTTTATAACAGGATTTTGCCCATAATCAGTGTCTCAAAAGCCCTTACAGAATTCCTATTTCAAGTTGTGCAGACTTTAAAAGTATCTTTGACTTCATTGGTAGAAGCTCTTTGTATTAAAATGCCCCAGCAAACAAGTCACTGAGATAATGTGTTTAATTCCAAGATGTTTGGGCAGTTCCAGTTGTTGCGTGGCAGCCTAGCTCCTAAGTAACAGAGTTAACAAGTGCCTCAGCTAGGGCTTTGCCTTCTTTTTCTATTCAGTGTCTTGTGTCAGACACTCAAGCTGCTGAAGGATTAGTTTTCTGACAGAAAACAATGCTTGTCCAATGTGTAGAAGAGTTCAGTGAAAAGCAAAGCTCTGTGTTTTCCAAGCCTGGGTAGGGTACGCTGAGTGTCTGCTGCAGGAGTCTCAGGAGGCTGCTGCCCTAGGCGAGGCTGCGGCGTGGCGCCCGCTGCAGGACAACCACACGGCCTCGGCCTCTGCCGGAGGGGGCCCGGGGCCTGCCGCGGGTCTGCCGACTGTCGACGCTCCTGAGAGGAGCGTGCTTGGAAACTTTGCTGCAGAAGTGTCCTTTGGAACACGATTTACTTATCTTTTATTCCATAATGTGTAATAGGTCTGTAAGGTGCATCAAGAACTATTCCAGTGCACACGGGGAAATTGGAAGAGATGTTTCCTAACCCTGATCAGTGGAGTGTGTTACCAGGTTGGCTACTCCATTGCAGTTTCTGTCCTTGTTAATGACCAGCACTAGCTCTACTGTCCATGTAATAATCAGTTTCATATCCATGCTGCAGTCCCTCCTGAAGACCCAAGTTGTGGATTTGTCTGAGGTAGGTAGTATGAAGTCTTAATGCTCTGAGGCAGAAATGCAAGCTGGCATTTTCCTGGGTTGCAGGAGCTTTTGGTGGTTACTCTGGATCATGGAAACCCACTCTGGGAGCACTTCTTTTTGGGATTGCCAGACGAGAACTTACTCAAAGCATACTGTCCTCATTTTCACTTTGCCTGCCTCTACTTAGTGCTTAGGGGTGTTTGGCATACTTGTGCGTGTAACTGAAATGCAAATGTTCCCAGGGGAACTGGAAAGTTTTTGCTGCCCTTTGCAGTGTTGGAGCAGCAAGCAAAAAGAGCAGACTGTGACGTGGGTGCTGATCTCCCTGGGCTTGGTCTTTTTGAGTTTGGTGTTGCCTACACTTCTGCGGAGAAGAATGTGAGCTGAGCTCTCCTGCAGGTCTGGGTGATAGTTAGAGACAAAGGAAGGAGTTGTGTTGTTCCATGTTAGGTAAATCCCTGGGCTGCAGGAGTATCATAACCCAAGGAGGGAGGGTGAGCAGAGCCCCCAGAGTGAAGGATATGTATAGAGCAGATGTTTCTCCATGAGGTGCTCATAAGGATCTGTTTTCTGATGTGTTAGTTACAACATTAAAACTGCAAAGTTTGGTGTCTGTATAACTTGCTCATTGCGTTAATTTGTTATTCATTTGATGCTGCAGAGTTATCATGCTTATTTGTGTGATATGTGGGAATTTTTTCTTGAGGCATTAATTTTGAGTAATTTTTTCTATAATTCAAGACACGGCAAGTGATATCAGCGAGCCACACTCTTACTGATAGTATCTATAGTATCTTTTTCAATTATAACTGTATCAAGCTCTACCTTAACCCTAACACACATCAAGGAATTAGAAAGCAGGATATAAAATACTCTGGTGCTGTTGATAACTAAAGCAGTAAAACACATGTGCTAGAAGGTGTGGTAGCACAAATTCACCATAGAAAAATCTCTTCTGAATGGGCCATGGAAGAAGAAAGATGTGAAGGGTTTGGGTTTTTTTTGAGACAACTTGATTTCTTTTTTTTTTTTTTTTTTTGAGTCTGCAAGTGTTCCTTACTATTTTAGCTCTCCTTTTCTAAGACTTGGGGAATAAGAAATGTGATACACAGCTTCAGCTAAGACCTTTTTTAGGACATTTCTGTCTTCCTCAAGCATAAGGAGTAATGTTCCACTTTAATAGATGTTCTTGGAGGTGGAGCTGCAATCATTTATTGTTATAACTCCTGAAAGGTATCACAGAGAATTTGAATTCTAATTTCAGTTTAATAAAGACTTTACATGAAAATTCACATTTGGGCTTTTGATAGGAAAGGATTAGTACAACTGGAGATGGAAAAGAGCATGTAGAATTCTCTCCTCCATATATTCCGTGGAATCATATTTTAATATCCACTTTACCTGCCTTGTATCAGTTATTATTGGAGGTGAGGCTGTGTGTTAGTATTTGGGGAAAGAACTCATTTATCTGTGCATTTCATTTGTGTTCTTAATTGAAAGTTAATGTGCTGTTACAGAAACCAGCTCACAATTGTCTTCAGAGTTTGAGAGGTCTCTGAGAAAATGTGAAGTTTTTTCCTAGTCATCCAATTAACATACCAGCCTGCCTGGGTGATGGGGGACATGGGAGGGGACCATGATTGATTTGTTAATTGCTTGGAGATTGGCAGTCCCTCTAGTTAGTGAAAAATTAGCTGCACGCTCCTCATAGTAGAAGGTAATGATTGTGTCCTGAGCTTTTGTGAGCTAACCTTACATCGGGTCTGGGGAATTCAAAGACCCTGAAGGGTTGGCTGTGGTGGTGGTGAAATCGGTGCATTGCAGTTCTGGGAAGACTTTCCATATAGGTTTTGCCAGTGAGTGCAATGAATCATTTTGTCACTTTGTTCTCCCCCTAAAAAATACAATTTTTAAAAGAGGGTAAATATTTAAAGGTGGCATTTGGAAAATGGACTTGAATTTTATTTATTTATTAGATAGTGGCAGTTTGATGCATATACAAGGCTGGGGCTTCAGTGCGTAGTGTGCATGCTTACTGGACAAATGAGGTTAAGTTCATAGCTCCCCTCTAACAATTTCTGCAGTCATTGATACATGCAACTGGTAACAGCTCCAAGTAGCTTTTCACTGCTGTCTCCCATCTTCTATCTGTGCCATTCTCCTGTGCAATGTTTTGAGAAATTTATTGCCATATAGACATACTGATTGTTGTCTTTTGCTTTCTAAATGTGACTGGTCCAGCCTCTGATGCTGAATCTGTGTACAGTGTGAAAGGTGGGCTCTAAATGTCAAAATGTGGGATTTAAACTGGGCAGCAGTTATTTCCAGTCAGAAAGGTAGGGATATTGAAAAGATTTGGAGAACTTTTGAGCAGTCAAGGATAGAGCAGTTGTACATGGCGACTCCCATCTGACTTCTTTAGAGCAGACAGAGGCCAAGGAAAGTGAAGAACAGTTTTATATTAAAAAAAAAAGCTTATAATACACCTGGTTTAATCTTATTTAATTTTCAGTTTCTATGGTCTTTGGTCTTGAATACTGCTGAGCAGTCTTGTGATTTGGCCTGTGTTTCTTAAGGTGGTAAAAGTATTTTTTCAGATAAAAAGTTCTGTCTTTGAAATTAATTATTTTGGTTTGTGTATTGTTTGCTGAGAAAACTGTCCAGTTTAAGGTGTACCACTGGAGTCACCAGCAACTCAGAAAAATGTGTTTGTGGGCACTTCTGACTGTGTGCTCCTTTTCATTCAGACTCGGGGAGCTGCAGATGTGCATTGCCCATATTTTACTGATAGGTTTGTCAGACTACTTTGCCTCCAAATTGTTCATCCAAGGAAATGAGTTCTTAATAATTGTAGTATAAATCGACACACCTTCAACTTTATGGTGTAGGTTAGAAGGCTGAATTTTCTTTTAAATCTCTCCTGTTAGGAATGTGAGTTCAGATGGAGCAGAAGCACGCAGAAGACTAAGAGAGTGTGATGGCTTGGTGGATGCCCTTCTTCATGCTTTACAGTCTGCAGTTGGCAAGAAGGATACAGACAATAAGGTGAACTTGAGGATTAAAACCTAATGGATGTTTCCATTAATTTAGACTGAAGTGTTGCGCTGGGATCCGTCTTCTGTGCTAGTGTCAAAAGGGAATTATGCTTGCCTTGGAAAGTACAGTAATTATCCTCCCCTCATCTCTGTCATGATATACAAGGTACTAATTGGTGGGGCTTCAGCATGATGCTGCTGTGTTACCTTGTGTGGCTGAGGTGAGCAAAGGCAAAAGGTTGTAGTAGGTAGGGAGAGTAGCCCTTTATTATTGGCAATGAGTGACATCATCACTATTGTTTTGCATTACTTAATTGATGTCTTTAAGTGCAGTGTCCAAATCAGAATTGTCTCATTGTATTGTGTTTTGCACAGTATCAGCAAAGGAGTCGGTATCTTATAGGCTTATTCAGCATCATCTGTAAAGACTCTAATATTTAGACATTAAGATATGCCTTCAGACCTGCACTGCTTTCATTGTGGGTTTTTGTGTAGATTTTGATTAATGTGTTTTTATTATCATCATGTCATTCTGTGCTGCTTAAAATTATATTTATATGGATAAAGAATGCCTTAAGTTTAACCTGTTTAAAAAAGTAAAAGCATACTATTGCTTTATAATACCAGTAAGGCTTGTAAAGCATTGTTATTTCTTTCTTTTTGAATCTCACCATGTGATGGACTGTACAAGGGAATTACAAAGCCCTGTCACTTAATCAGATAATTTTGGAAGTGGATTTTGTAACCACCTGGTGGTTTCCATTGCAACCTACAGAGTATTGCTCTTGTCAGAACCTGATGTGCTACGGATTAGCTACTACTGCAGGACAATGTGTGTTCTCATTGAAATCCTCACAAGGCTGAGCTTTTGACCCAGAGAAAATTTAATAAAATGGGCCCCTTGGGGATTTTAAAGGTTGGAAGAATGAGAGAGAGGCTTGTATTAAAATAAGATTCTTATATGATCGTTTTCTGCTGTGTTTGATCTTCTGGTGAACTGTAGTCTTTATGTAAGATCAGGTGATACTTTTGATTAGAGAGTTTTCATTTTGAATGAGTGCTATTTATGACGCGCTTCACTTTTGGAAGAATAAAATTGGTTTTAAAGCAAGAATTAACCTTAATTTAAGGGGTCTTAACTAAATCTTCCTTGAAAGTTACATTCTTTTCCTGGAGCAGGTGGATTTTTTTATGTCCCCCCTAACGCTCTACTGCATAATACAATGGTTTGCAAATAAGATGGTGCAATGCTTACAGTATCAATTTTTCTGTAACAGTCTGTGGAGAACTGCGTGTGCATCATGCGGAACCTTTCCTATCACGTCCACAAAGAGGTCCCCGGGGCTGATAAGTATCAAGAACTAGATGCCAGTCTGACTACAAGCACGGGAGGCTCTCAGAAGAAGAAGAAAGATGATGCTGGTTGTTTTGGTGGAAAAAAGGCTAAAGGTATGTGTTAGAGCACAGAACTGGAAATGGATTTAGGGGTAATTTGGCTGTGTAGGCCTGCTTTTGCAAGCATGTTCATCATCCTGGTTTAGAATGATGCAGTTTGTGGAAGTTTGTGTTTGTAGTGTCGTGGCATGTATTCACTTCTCTTGCTGCATTACTACTAGGTATTTGGGAATTTTTTCCACGATTGCTAGTTTTGTTTGTCTTTAGGACTGGTGCATGCTGACAGATGCTGCTGCTGCTGGACAAAGGTGGATGTGCTCTGCCTCTCTCCTCTGTGTTGCTGTGTTCTTGCATCTGTCAAATCAACGCCTGATCCAGTTGCTTGGCTGTCTAACCTGTCCCCCGGCCCCTGGAAGCCAGGCCAGCATGCATTCACCCCAGTGCATGGTAGTCCTCTCTGTATGTCTTCCATGCCTCCAGTCTCAGATTGGAAGACAAACTAAAGGCCTACCCTCCCACTCACAACCAAAACATAGAACCTTCCAATTCTGTCACTCTTCTGGTAATTTAAATTGCAAACATGATTTTGCTGCTTTTAATTCTGTCACTTTTAAACCTGTTCTCTCCTCTGGGGCATGAGTGTTGCAAATGAGTTGGACTACAAGAGAGGATTAATGGTCTCAGTAACCCCCCCTTCCATCTTTACTTTAGAAAGAGACGCTCAAATTATATCTGTTTGCTTTGTTGTTTTAGAGAAATTACTGTTGTAGACTGAATTCGGGGATAATTAACTCCATTTTCAGAGGCTCTCTTCTCCTCATTCATGTGTACTCAGATCCTAACTTATAGCCAGGTGTAAGGAAGGTTTTTGTCCTGGTGAGCCGATATGGAGTTGTTTGAACCCAGACCTGTACATGTTGTGAAGATGTGATGTGCTTCTGTACGTGTTAGGGAGGTCATCGAGGTGTGAACTTGATTCTGCAGACTAGTCTGTCATCAACTGGATTTAAACTGTGTTTAACATAAAGTTAAAAATTGATGGGATTATTCTAGTGACTGGAGGAAAAACTGAGGAAAATATTTTACCTGCTTGGCTGGCCAGCCTGTTCTCACAGTGGATAACTGAAACTTCAGTGTGATATCCTTTTGAAACCTTGAACATGTGCTGACTCGAGCCTGTTCCCTGCCACTTGCAGTCCCTGTTGTTTTGCTGCTTGAGAGCAACACAGTGAAAACAATTTTAGACTTAAAAGCTCTGAATGTGCACTGTAGGAGGAGGGTTGTGCTGATTGAGAACTGTCATCCTCCTCTTGATGCCAGTGAAAAGAGAGCACTCTCAGGTGGCTGTCCATTGTCAGGTGGCTGCCTCTTTCCTCTGGGGCTGACCTATATATATATACACACACACCTCTGTGTCTGTATGTCCTGATAGCTTCTGTGTATCAGCCAAAGCATCTGATCGTGTCTTCTGGGACAAATTGGTCTCAAAATTATCTGATGTGGAGGATGACCCCGTGGATTTCAACTAGCAACACGGGCACTCAGTGGCAGCCTGTGTGTTTGGCTTTGTGTGTGCAGCAGGAAATGACAGTTTCCAAAGTATGTTTAAATGTATTTTTCTCCCTTTTTGCAGTGCTTTTCTTAAAGTATGCTCTAGAGGGAAATCAAGTGGTAATAATGCTGAGCTCACAGCAGGTAGTATGTAGATCAGAAGGATAGAGGGGGACAGGCAACCATTGTGGTTAAACAACTAGAAATAAAAGTCCATAATAAATGTCCTTTTAAAATTATAACAAGAATCTTCCTTTTCTCACTGTTAAGTTTATGTGAATACCTGGTCTGAACCCACCTAAATTTTCTCAGTCTAGGACTTTAAAATAGATAGTTCTCTCCCCTTGTTCACTTAATCTTGCAGTGTTTCCATGTTTATTTTATTTCATGGTCATTGATCATAGCATTTCAAACACCTCTGCAGAGGCCTAGTCATTCTTCTGTCCCCTCAATTCTGTGAACACCTTTTCATGTAATGAAAGGAAGAAAAACTGTGCAGAGAAAGATTGTGGGTTTTGTTTTGGTTTGGTTTTTTTGTGTTTTTTTTTTTTTTGTTTTTTGTTTTTTGTTTTTTGTTTTTTTTTAGCAGGAACAAGAGGGAGAGTATTTTAGTTTGGTTTTTTAACTGATGAAAGTTGCACAGTAGTACTCAGGTTTTGAGCCTGTTCTGTGAAATTCTGCCTCTTTGTGACTGTTCTTTTGTATTTTCTTCCTTCCTGTAAATTTTTGTTTTTCTTTTGCTGCTTTTCTGGTAATTAGAGGAGTGGTTCAATCAAGGTGAGTCTTTGCAATACTTTCTTTTCATCTTCACCGTAATATGCTTTGTTCATCTCTTACGTGCAAGGCTAAGAGCTGAGATCAAGGTCCTGCTCATTCACCTCCTCCTCTGCTCCCCCAGTGCCATACTCCTGTCCATTTCAGTAGGCATGGAAATCCTCTAATTGAGTGAGCATTTGCAGTTCAGTCTTCCCACAATGGAAATAGAATATACAAGGTTTTATTCATTCCTGGTGTAAGCACAGTAAGGGAATTGGTTTGCAACAGGCCTGATCACCCCATGAGAGAGGGAACACCAAAGCGTGCAAGCTGTCTCTCCAGGCCAGTCACATCAAAGTACAGCTTGGCTAGCTGGTCTGGGTAGTGGAAGCCATGAAGACTCAGCAGCTCTGATATGTATTCTCGGGGATATTTTGTCTGCACGGGGACGCATGCTTGGGCTGCTGCATCTTTATTACTGACACTAAGACTAGCTAGATGAAACTACCCCTAGTAAAAGCCCCAGAGGATATGCCCTTTAGTTTTTCATCCCAGCACAGTAAGTAAACCTGCAATTGGAATGCACAAGGCTGAGTTTAAAGTTTGCCTCCTTCACTTCCCAGTTGGGAAGTTGTTAGGCCACGGGTGCCCTGGAGACTTTGTTGTGTTACTGAGGCTGACTGGGGCATAAAGGGAGGGTCATCTTCAGTTTGTGACACTTGCTTCAGCTCAACAGGTTTTGAAGGGCTTCAAAGGAGGAATGCTGGGAAGAAATCTCATTGCTCCACCCAACAACTGGTGCTCAGTAGTCTTCTGAGAGACACTGGTTTCAGACTGACTGGTGAGCCTGTGGAGGATGGGCACGTTAGCAAGACAGAGCTCAGCCCTCGCTTTCTGATGCTGCACTGCAGTCTGGTCCCAAACCAGCACAGCATCGACTGCTGGGGAGGAGTCGGGGGGAGTGTTATGAAGAATCTCTTCCCTTTCAACTCTTTTTTGACCAGAAAGAAAGTGTTTGGGAATTAATCCTTCAGCAAAAATGGGAATAGCTGTTCTGATTATCAGGTAAAGCAAAATGTCATTTGAGGAAGATCAACAACGTTAGTGGTTAATAATTCTGGGTCACACTTCGAAGTCCATACTGAGTTTCTGACAGATTGAAAATGCCAAAGGTCATGTTTTGGTTGTTCCTTACATAATGAAAAGGAGGTGGGGGGGGGGGAGAGGGGAAGAATTTTAATCCCACTGTTGCAAAGACTGTAAATTGCATCCTGCACAAGCAAGTCTCATGTCATGCAGTTTTCCCAAACCAGAGTGCTCTGCAAATTCCTACAGCCAGGTGTGGTAAAACAGACCTGTCAGCAGGTGTGTTCAAAGCTGTCTGTCTCTGGGCAAAGTTAGGAGCTCTGCTTTTTATCCAGTGGCATAGTCTTGTCTCTGGCATACCTCATGCTGGAGGATTTGGAGAGCAGGGAGATGCACAGAGGACCAGAAGCCACAGTGTGCAAAAACAGGGTCTAAAACTTCTACTGCTAGTGTGGTTATTTCACCATCCCTGTGCACTAGTGTTACTGACAGCCTTGAGTTATGGTGCTCAGAGCTACAGAAGCTGGAAGTGGAGCTGGTTCTCCGATACCAGTCGGGCCATGGGATGGCCAGGAGGTTTGTAGCTGGTAGGCTCTTGATCTTGCTAAATTTGGTCACCTTTTTAGAAACTCCAAACCAATATTTGTGGGGCCTGTGAAAATCAAATGGAGAAAAATACCAGCTGGGCTACAGATGGAAATCTTTGCCTTCTAGATGGATTTCCTTGGAGTCTTCTTACATCTCAGTCACCTTCTTTATCCAGGAAAGCCCTGGAAAATGTAGGTGCTTTGGGTACTTAGGAACCTGGCCCTTGCTCAATTTGATTAAGTAAATTTTAGACCTGAAATCCCTTTTGTCAGAGTTCTGTTCTGAATTGCTTCAGTTCATGAATAGCTGTCAGCTTCTGGTTTGAACAGAAGTGGGTTTGCCTGTGAGATGGGTTCATTTCTCAGAGAGACATCTGACAGACAAACCTAGCAAAGGCTTCATAGATGATGACCAGTTTTTGAAGTCAGGCCCAGAAACTGGGAGGCAGCGACTGGATATCCCAGAGCATGAGTGGTGTGAGCTGTCCTGGTGAAAGATGGTTCCGTACTAGGCAGCTGCCTCTGCATTGCCAGCTCAAAAGATGTAGCAGCCAGCACTGCTCTCCTGGACAATCTTGTCCTTAAAAAGTTGTGCACAGATACATACTGCTTATTAGGCACTGCACTAGAAAGAAGGAGCTCTTACTGTTCCATCTCAGTTCTGCAGGGCTGATCCAAGTACCGCACCCCAACCTTTAAATTATGGAGAGAACTTCTGAAATGAGCAGTTGTGTCCAATAAGCTCTGACTCTCCAAGTAAATGTCCTGAGGTTTAAACTAGTTAGTGCCAGAGACCTGAAATTTAGGGTCATGTGAAAAAACAGTTTATCCTTCTCGTAGATAAGATGGAGTCATATTTATTGGTCTGCCCTAAGTCTGTAATCTTTTCTAAACACTAACTTCCTTCACTGTGCCTTTTTTTTCCCCCCTCCCTCTGCCCTGCTTTTTCCTGTCAGTACTCTTAAGGGTCAACAAGGGTTTGCAGCCAGTGAACTGGGTTCAGCTGCTGTTATGAAATGCAGTGTCCTTTGGTGATGCACAGCATAGTTTTCTATCTTGTATTTTATTCCATAAGCAACGTGTTTCTCGTGCTTTCACGGAGCAAAAACTTGACAGCGTGCTGCAGAGTGCAGCTGTTTGGTGTCCCTTCCTTCAGAAAAGGTATCTTCCAAAGGAGTGGCAGGGTACCTGGCTGCATCACCTTCTGGCAGCTTAGATGGGCTTTTTCGTACTTTAAGCTAACGACTTCAGATTAACGGAACACCTACATGCATGTTTTGTTTTGCACAATACTTAAAGTTGGCTGCTATTCTGTGTTGACATTTCAAAACAAGTGTGTGATATTTCCAAGAAAAGGGATGAAATACTACCTTGAGTTCTGTTTTTTTCCTCTTGATGTTATTTCTAAATATTCATGTTGGTATTTAAAAGCTCTTTTTCTTCTCTGTTTAGTACTGCATGTGTTAATCCCTTTGTCAAGAGGCAGGGTAGAGTGTCCTGTTGAATTCACTGCACAGAAGCTGTTTTGGTTTCCTGCTGGAACAGGGCAGGGAGTGGCCCTTCCCATTTCATGACCTATTCCCAATCAAGAATCAGAATAATCTCCACATTATGGTTTCAAGGACTATTTTCCTGTTTGCTTTTAAGCATCCTGCCTGGTGGAGCTTTCATCCCTTCCTGTAAACCTCCCTGAACAACCTGGTAGAGTCCCTGTTCAGAAGCCATCTCCAGCAGCTTGAATTGTGTTCTGAATTCATCCCATCACACCTGCTGCCTCCCCTGCTCTTGAGGGAGAGGGAATAAACTTCATTTTCCCCCTCAAAGTCATTTGAGAAGGCTAAATTGTACACTGCTGTCCTCGGGAGCCATACAGTTTCCTGCGCTTCCTTCCAAATCTCTCTCCCTGCTGTCAGTACTCCTCTGGTGGTAAGGCACCTGCTTATCCCACAGCATCCATGTGGGCTTCCCCAAGGCACTATGTCTCCCTGGGGGGGAGAAGAGGGGTGATGATGATAAACTCTTCCTTCTCCAGATCTTTTTATAACCTTGAATTTCCAAGATAACTAAATCTGAAGTCCAGGTTTTGTTCTGCTTTCTATGAAGGATTGTCTAAGTTAAAGATGATGTAATGGTTTGAAACTGTCTCTTAGCAAAAGCGTGGAATGATTTCCACTAGTTACTATTAAATAGTCGAAATGGCACTTTATTGATTGAAGGGCAATTCAAGGTTATGTTATTGGCTGCTTACTGTACAATATATTAAATCTAGACCATTCTGCCTTATAATCAAGATGAGAAGAGAGGCTGCAAAATAAGCCTGTTGTTTTTTTGCTGTGCTGCTCATTTTTGCCTCAGCTAGGCTTCAGGTCCAAATTCTGCTGTGAAAATAACAAGTAAATATTGGGCTTCTGAGGGAGGGACATAGCTTTGCCAAGAAGGGAAATGGCATGGTTTTCCAAGATTTTAAGCCTCCTTAAGATCCACTGAAATGCTAGTGCTAAGCCTATTTGTGGATAAACCAGAAGGCATGGGTTTTTGTCCCTCAGTTGTTCATGCTAAAACCACAGCTATGCAGCTGGATTGCAAGTCAGATATGTACAAATATGGGTAATAGTCTGTGGTTTATATTCTGAGGCAGTATCTTCTCTCATCTTGTAGATGCATATGACAGCAGCTTACCTGTCAGTATGCAGACAGTCTTTTGCATCTGTTGTCTTATTTTTTTGCACAGGAAAGAAGAATGGAGATCTGGACAGGAATTTTGATACACTTGATTTGCCTAAGCGGTCTGAAGCAGCAAAAGGTAATGCTAATGTTTGTGCTTTTGGAAAGAACAAGTAGCCTGGGAGCTCTTAAAGGGACTTGAGATGCGACCATATCCGGCTAATTTTTCCTTTGTATTCAGTTAATTGAAATAAAAGATGTCAGTGCTTGTTAGCTAGCATTAATACTGGATATAACCAGCTTTTGTATAAATCTGCTGAATTGGTGAAATCTTGTTAGGAGCCCATCTGATTTAGTGTTAGGTCATTTTAACTCCATAGATGGGTGAATGTGTGCTCTTTTCCTTTACAACTCCAATTGCACATCACCTGCACCAAGCGTGAATATAAGTAGTTGTGAAATGTGTTAGGTGAGTGTGCTTATCACTAACCTTTTCCCTTCCCTGGCATCTTTGTAGTTCTTCAGTGTTCTGATGAACTGGAGAGTGATGTCAGGGAATGAATTCCATTTTTTTGTCTTTAGTGGTAGCTCTCCTGAATGCAGTGTTTCCTCCTTGTCTGTAGTGTGTAGTGCTCGCAGCTTTCCAAAATCTGGAGGTTCACTGAACAGTTCTTCTGCACTGAGCTTTTGTATTTCAGCTCTGGCAGAGGTAAATCTTTCACAAGTGATCCACATTCCCTTCCTGCATGTGTGGCACTCTTACTAATTGAAGATTAGGAGGTGATTTGGGATCTCATCAGACTTTTTACAGCACTGGATAGTGTTTTGAGACCTTCACAGGTTTCCATTTGAAGTGTGTACAATGTGATTGCAAAGATTCAGCCATTGTCATGGCAACTGCTGCGGTGCCACCCGGTGAACTGAGCCTTGCAGGAAAAGCTCTCCCAAAGCACCCTCACCTTAATGATCTGTGAATACCCAGAACTACCTGAATATACTTCAGAAGGAAAATATTAAACTCTTCCTGTGCTGCTTGTACAATTTTGGAGAGCCAGTGTGACCCACAAGATCCTTGGACTTGGGATACCTGCATTATGCTACTTCAGTGACCTTGATCGTGTCAACTAATCTGTGCTTCAGTTTCCTTACTATTAACTGAGGGCAGCAACAGAGGCCATCTCTAACCTCCTTAGAAGTGTACTGGTAGTCACTAATGGTACAATAGTTATACGTGTTAAGTGCTGCACTCACTGAAATTCATGGGCAGTGAAGGTCTTATGATACACAAACTAATCCTACTATATAGATGGATCTAATCTATTTACAGACACTTTACAATGGATACCATCTATGATGGATACCACTTCTGGGCTCGTATCTAAACACCAGTTTTCATGTGCATTACTGCAAAAGGTACTAATGCACCTCTCAGAAGGTGCAGTGACATCCTGTGTGGAGAGCTGCAGGAAAATTGTAACCAACCTTCACTTTAATGCCATCATCAGTTCAGGGCTGTGTGTTGATTACATTGCAGAGCAAGGAGACATCTTAAGGATGCAGAAAAAAAGGAATGCAAAATAAAGCAAGGGCTTCAGCACTTCCTTTTGAAATGTGATTGGAGTGTGGGTGCCACTAAAAGGAAAAGATGGATATCAAGGATTTCTGCAAAGAAATGGGCGTCATATAACTTTAAGATAAAAATCTTAATATGTGGCTCTGTTAATGGTAGAAGTGTTGTGGAATATCTGATGGGAGATGTATCTGTCTCTGTCTCTCTGAGCTTACACAGCTCATTATTACATTCTGTTGCTAGAAGTTACATGCTCTTCAAGATGTTTTGTTTGATAATTTCAAGATACCCTCATTTAATCTAAGATGAATAGATTTTAGTGTGACTACATATCTCATGCTAGATTAGGTCAGGAGGTTAATCCCCCAGCTTTTTGAAAGCAGCCCTTTGACATGGAAAAAGACATGAGAAACTGTTCATTTGTGTGCTAAAAGTAAAAAATGAATTCAGTAATGCATTTTTGTTCTTTACTAGTAGTTTCCTGCTAAGAATCTAGTTTACATGAGACTTCCTGGATACTAAAGGTTCTGACAAGATCGCTAGGACTTTGAATTGTTTGGTAAGATAACAAAATAAAATTGCAGTTTTAAAACCTTTAAAAGCTCTGGTCAGATGTATGCTTTAGAGTATAATTTGCTCTGATGAGATCAGCACTCAGCTGAAGGAGTACCTCGTTACAAAGATTAAAAACTCATGCAAGTTTTAATGATCAGAAGTACTCAGTTTGAGTGACACAATGAAATGATATTTCAAAAATCAACAATTATAGATTAATCTCTTGTATAACTAAAGCCATATTAAAGTGAATTTTCAGCTGGAATCTTTGTGGGCAAATGAAACTGCAGTAATAAGAGTTGTTCATGCAATGCAGCACATTAACATTGGGGTAGTTCACAAATATTGGGGTGCAGTGTTACTATGTTTCCTGTAATCTTATAGTCAACATGCTTACCTGGTGGATCTATAGGTGAGGTTTGAAGAATTTGACATCATGACTTCCCTGTAAAAGGAATAAGTGAGCTTAATAGATAGGGTGCTTGTTATCTCTTGAAAAACTGCAAACTAGAAGCAGTGAATCGGCTCAGAACTGTTTTTTGTCATCTCTGGAAACTTTGCTTGGTCTCCAAATTACTTTAATCACACACATCTCTACTTGTTTTGTAGCAAAAAATCATAAACCCAGAAACTTTTTGTAGTTGAGGAGCTAGGGAGGTTTTTCCAGTCTTTGTTGAAGACAGCCTAGGAACACTTGCATATCCTGAGCAGTCCAAAGGGTCTTGTGAATTATTGCCTACTTTAAAAACTAGTGTGGTTTTTTTTTTCTTGGAATATGTTTGTTCTGGACAGGAATGAATGAATGAAGGTAATTCTCTTTTTCAGAGTGATGAAGTAGACTCTCCTTCTGATTACTCTTGGTTTTTTAATGGGAATTGGATTTTGCTGCAGCACAGCATTTGAAAAGCCCTGAAACCATTTCTAAGCCTTTAATAATTTTATGTGCTAGAAATTGTGGCAGTGGAAGCTTCCAGTTCAGGGTTGTTATCTGTGGTAAAGTGGATAATGCCAGTCGGGAGAACTTGCAGTGCTTTCAGAGGCCATCTCATCTGATATTAAAAAAGCATATATGCACTGGCAGTGTCCAGAGTACTACTGTCCTCATGAGGAAAATTGTGGAAGAGAAGCTTCTTCTTTCCTCTTTGTTCATAGGAGTCTATTTTTTTTCTGGCAGCCAGAGAGAAACGAAGGATAAATCTTTGGTTGAAGTGGTAATACCTTGTATAGAACCATATGAGAAGGGGGACAGAACTGACAAGAAATGAGGAATGCTGTGCTCAGGACCTTGCTCAATTTAGTACTTTCAAAAATTACTGCTTCTGTGAGGGGGGAAGACAACTCTTGCTAAAATCCCTTCCCCATATGAAGTAGGTCACTGATAGTGGTGTTGGCTGTCTCCTCTGCAGCGTGTTCTTCTGCACGACCACAGTGCGAATGCTGATTTCTCCTGTGTACACAACAAATACATAGCATGGTGCAGTTCCTCTGCTTTGGTCACAGAGTCCTTATTGTGAAGCAGGAGTAGTGACAGGAGGCTCGTGCACTGAGGGGAAGATCAGGATTAATCAGACCTGTGCCATGGAAAGCAGTGTCTCAGATGCCCTCCAGTGAAGCAGGAGGGTTTTCTGAAAAGAATCAGCATTGATGTGCATCAGCCCTCTGAAGATGTTACAAAGGTTGTAACTTTTAATCCTCCTGATGTGAAGGTGGTGTATTCTCCACCTCTGTTCTTCAGTGCTGGAACATGGGAGGAGAGAGTCCAGAAGAGCAGATCAGCTTTTTATATGGAATCAGCAGGTTATTCCTAATTAAATCCAAACCTCTGTGCTATTTGGTTTAAGCAAATCTCGTGGCTTCTTTATGCACACAGGCACATCTAATGGTATAAAAGTAGATACTCTAAGGTGCTTTGGGTGTTGAAGATCAGCTATGATTTCAGTTTATCTCATTAGGGAGTTGAAAGTTTTCAGCCCTAAGGAGGCATGTGCAGGTAGGTTTCATCCTGGTGGATGAGCTAACTCATTTTCTCCATTAAATCTTGTTATTAAAGTGGTGGTTTTTTTTTTTTTTATTCTTTTCCATTTTGATGTTACTTCCATTTTTATGGCAATGTAAGTTTAGGAGAGAGTTGAGTAAAAATACTGAACTAGTGCCAAAGCTGCTTATAGTTGGACAAGTCTGTTTTCTTGCAGCAGGGACTTCACAGAAAGGTGAACTTATTTGAAAGTTCAGCTTTGTATGTATGCTTACCCTGGTCAGCAGCCTGTGTAGGTAGGGAATTAGATTTTGGGTGAACTTGTCAGCAGGTGAATTTTTTCCTTCTCCATTATCTGAAATCCTCATTGCTTTCCATTGTAGCCTGATGCTGATGATAGATTTTCTATTCCAGAAGGTGAGTGTTTAAATCCACTTATAAATCTTTGTGTTACTGCTCCAGGAAATTAGACTTCCTGGCACTGTCAGAGTAATGACTTTAACGTAGTAGATTACAAAAATGCTGGCAATTTGTCTTCAGCTAAAGGCAACATGTCGGGGTAGAGAAACTTCACTGAAGCTGTACTCTGACTTTAGGTTTGTATTTATGATTAGCTGCTGTTCCCATTTCACCATTGTTTTAATTTGCTTTCTTTAGTCTTTAGAAGTTGACTCCAGCTCTCACCTGCCCTTTCTAAGCTCCCTTCAATCATTAATTTTGATTGTTTTATTGTGAATAAGTGAGTAGAACTGAACTAATTGATAAATGGAACTAAGCACATCCCTCCTGTGCCTGCTAGTGGAAATTGTGGGACTGGGAAGATCTCCTTTGTGAGAGCAAGTAACTGTTCTTGGATTAACATCTTTTAAGAATTCTCAACAACATACATCAAATACTTATCAGAATTAAGTAGCTCTTATTTCTGTTGCTTTACTAAGCAGGGTGTTCAATTTGGCTCTGTGTGTTTTTCATAATTTACAAAGGAATGAGTTTTCTCACCTGTCTTCCAGTGCTTTGAGTCAGAGAAAAGTTATTGCCCTTAATAGGAAGATTACCATGTGAAGCCTGTCCTTGCCAAACTTTCTCCAGCCTAGTACCTGTAAATTCTCATTCTTTTTCCCAACATCTATAGCAAATTCAAAGGAGACACCTGTGAATTTTTCCTTTCTTGCATGAACACCATTTCCATTGCTGACTGCTAGTTGTTCTCAATATATACTGTGTTTATTATCATAATCTTCTGCGGTTCCTATGTTGAGCCACTCACTTGTTCCAGGGTGGGTTGAAACGTGGCAGTGGGTTGCATCCTGGCCTGCTAAGCTGGGCTCTACAGGTGGAAACTCTTATTTGTGATCTTTATGGGTCTTTTACATTTAATTGTAAATTAAACTGTAGGTTTAGGGCTGAGACTGAAGGGTTTGAGAAATCATATGGGGAGATGCAGCTGGAATGTGGATTGGAGGTCCAGGAGTATTATTTTGTCTTTTGTCTTGTTTCTGCCCTAACATACCTTCTTCCAATGAAAAGAATGAGTCTGAAATATCTTCTTGTTGTGCTTAACTTGACAGCTCAAGCAATTTGAACCACGCTTATTATAGATCAATAAATATTTTCATTTCGGACTAGCCTAAGCCTGTAATTGTTGTAGCCTACGTTGACACACTGTGACACCTTTTGTGTTTCAATATTGTGCATTTCTTGCATGAGTTGGAGATGGGAGTGATTTAATGGTTACTCAGTTAGCATGGATTTTTAAATGGAATGCTAAATTCTGTCACCAATAATTAACTTGATAAATCTTCCTTAAAACAGAAAATCATTCTTAGGAGTGTTGCTCTTTTTACAGAGTTCACAGACACCACACATTCTCTGTGAACTGTAGATGAGCTGAGCAGTTACGGCTGATGGTGACTCATCTGCAGAGATGAGAAGGTGTTTTTCTTTGATTTTTGTCTCAGTCCTAGTCCAAGTACATACTTTAGGGTACCTGAAAGGTAACTTGCTGTAGGACTGTACTTGATTAGAAGTGTTCTGCAGTTCATGCTTGAGAAGTTTTATATAGACCAGCAAGGCAGGAGAAGGAATGAGTAGAAGTGTCTGCCTCACTTTTCAGGGACAGTTGACTATGAAACCAGTTCAATAAACCCTTCTTCATTGTCATGGTGTTCCCTGTCACTGGCTGTTCTAAGTTCTTGCTCTCTGTTGCCAGGATAAATCAGTTCTCTATGGTAGATTTGGGTCATACCCATGCAGAGCTGCTGGACTTAATTGCTAAAGCAGTCCTAGTAGTTAGTGATTCACAGTTTCATGGTAAGCTCACCTTGCTGCACAGATGTTCCACAAAATAAATCATTAGCACAGTTCTGAAGAGTTGTTCTTTCCTTGTTATTTTTTGTGCAGGTAGTAAGCCTTGAACAGCTTGGCCTTTGAAGGATGGAACAACCTCTGTTTTATTCTACATAACTCAGTGGCATAAGGTGCTGGCTGAGCTGTTAGAGCAGCAGATTTTCCCTGGATAGCAGGTTTTATTCACAGGGACCCGTGGTGAGAGACTGTCATGCAACTCATTGTCATGCAACACATTAAACATCAGCAACTGAGCTGCTGTTTAAACATTTTTTTGAGCTTTTATCTTGGTGCATGCTGCTGTAAAAGGACTTTGGCAAACACGTAAAGGGCACAGTTATGCTTCTGTATTGCATTATATTGCTGGACTCTGGATTTAATAAAACAAAGTGCTCTATTGGGTAGAACTCAACAAACCTTTATGGAGGGAGGTAAGTTACATGATTGAACATCACCATCCACCTTTCTCTTACAGTCTGCTTGTTTTGTTACTGCTGTTCATTTGTGGGCCAGATGTGGTGGTCTTCAAGTGCTGTATCCTTCGTGCTCTCTGGCATACAGGTGACTTAAGTGATGTTTGTAGTGCAGGAGTTACGTAGATATGGCAGCATTTGTCAACCACTAGATGCATTTGTAATCCACTGATGTATGCATGTATTGTCTTAGGATCAGCATTGTCTTGAGGTGGAAGATGCATGTCTGCCTTATCTGTAGCTTTACTGGCATCACTGGTGGATGGGATCACTTGTGTTCATGTAGGCATTTAATATTGTGTATTCACAGTAGTTATTTTTGCAGGAATACACAGACACTGGTCAGGGCTAGCAGTTCAGCTTTGCTTTCTCAAGTGTGCATGACCCTTCTGAACTCCATGGCTGGTTCTGTTCACTTGTTAGTGCAGTGCTATCCTACAGCTTTTGTTCCTTGGAGACTGCAAGGAAACAAATATTTTTCTGGGAGAAATGCTAATGATAGGACTGAAACCCCACCCTGTAGCCGTGTACAGTAGTGCTGCTGAGAGTCTCACAGCTCTACTGTGTGGGGTGTAGCTGTTCCACCAAATCATGTGAGAGGAATTTGAGACGGTTGCAGGACCAGCTTAGTCTGCCTGCTCAGGAATGAGAAGAACAGTTTTGGCGTTTAGTTCTGGTAATTGCAACCACGTTTGTCAAATGGCTGCTCTCTCACTTTTGAGAATGCCTCGAATTTGCAGCTCTGAACTGTGCTTTCCTGTCCCTTGCTTCGTCCATAGGGACATCCAGGAAAAAAATTGTATTTAGAGATGAAACAGGCTGGAATCCTGATAGAGGCGAAACAGTATCTGTGGAACAGAAAAGCTCTTGCTGCTGTAGTAAGTGGAAGCACAATATTTGTGTGACTACACTATCTTACAATTGCCTGCTTAAAAGACATTTTCTGTCAGGAAGGTTTGAGTTGGGAACTTGAAGAGTTCTGCTACATGGAGAGTATCTAGCCAATGTAAATTGGAGAAGAAATTTCAGTCATGATAGTTAAATGCTACTACTGCCTGCCCGCACCCAATATGGACTCTTCATAGTGTGAATGTCTTTTTCAGTTTTGGGCTATGTAGCTTTGAAGTTTAAGCTGAGGGAACAGTAGGAAACAACTGCTGGGACAGTGAGCAGTAGCAGCTATTGTAGTAACAGGAGAATTTTATTCAGCTCTATATTAATACGGAGTTGAGAATATGAACCTCTTCATGAAGTCATAAGGTGGTTGTTCTTGTCCATCACATCTTGGCTAGGCTATTTCTTTGCCTGTAGAGTTCTTCTGTGTCCTTGACTTCTCTCTGATTGGCTAGTAAGAGTTAGGAGAACTCATTTTCTGAATTGTTTCAACCTCTTCTTTCTGAACAAGAAAAATCTGACTCACCTCTAAGCTACTTTGGTTATCCTGGAAATAGGGAACGAGCATCCACAACTGCTCCTCCTCTTTATCCTTCTCTTGCATTCTTTAATGTTCAGATTTTCTTAGTGTGTGGAGGGGAAAAGCTGGAGGGAAGATTCTCACTTTCCAGTCTTTAGGTCCTTTCACCTGTGGCTCTCAAGGGACTATAAGGTAACTCCAGTAGTTGGCTTCCAGCTCTTTCTTGCCCGAGGCTGACACCGAAGAATGTAGCTCTAGTATAATAACTAGCAGTCTCTTCAAAAGACAAGAATCCCAGCTGGTAAATTCCCTTTCCAACTTGATGTGAATTTGTGGCCTAAGTTATAAATGCACAGAAAATTGGACTTATGCATGTGTTTGTAACATCTTAAAGTAGAACAACCTTATATATACTTGCTTAATAAGTAGCCTATGAAAGACTAAACAGCAGGAACTCCACTCAAGCACATGGTAATTACAGCAGCTACTGAGGAGATGGAGTGATCTGGAGCTTCAGCAAAGGACAGAGCTGGAAGTAAGACACTCATTTTCACATTCCAGCATTGCCACTGACTTGCTGAGAGGCCTTAGGCAAGTTAATTGTGTTCAGATGCCAGAGCTATAGTGAGCTTCTTCCTAAAGTCTGCTGCTTCCACCGCCTTCACTAGAATAATTACTGGTGCTTTCACTGCTGCTGTGATAACAAGTGCAGATGAGGTGTACGTGATATGCTTGTAAAAACCAGCAAAATTCTGCCGAAGTATTGTGTATCTCGAGTGTTTTTAGCACCACAATGATAGAAAAATGAAATAGAATTTTCTGTTAAAGGTGGGAGGGCAGTGACTTACCCTAATGGGTTATTGTGTGAGTGGACTGAGGAGTTCATATTGTAGAGAGTATTTTGAAAATACATAATAGTATGACTGTGTTACGCATATTACACTTGCTGTGTATTTCTGTGGGGAAGCTGAACTGTATTATTTATGATACTCTATATAGATGGGTATATACAGAAACCAATACATAACTCAAGATCTAGGCAAGTTTTACAGCCCAGCTATAACCTTTAGTTATAGCAATGTGTGCTCTGGCAATGCAGGATCTTAACCCTTCGAGCACTGATGGGATTTTCATGTCCTTCATACTTGTCTAGCATGTCTCATAAATAGTTAATATTGGAAATTTTTTCTTTTCATAGCCTTCCCTGCACTGTTTACCCTAACTAAGAATAGTTAATGCTTTCCTTTCCCCACATATATATGTATGTTTTATGTTTGTGTCTCATTTAGTGTTTCTGTTCCACAAGTAATTCTAATTGTTACCCTAAAATAGAATGCCTGCTATTACAGAGCATAGCTCATACAGATGCTGCTCAAGGACTGTTTATAAAAATAAGAGTGTGCCAAGAAAGTCTGCCAAAAATAAAAACAGGAGCTGGTGAGGAGGAGCTGATTCCACATAACTGTAACTGCCTCAGTCTTGGAACTTAGTCACTGCAGTGAAAAACTCGATCCATCTATCACTGTTGTGTTGTCAGATTTCTGCCATGCCACTTACTCAGTTTCAGTTAAGAAACAGCATCAATTAAAGCTCAGAGACTTTCCCCCCTTTAGCATAAGCGTAAAAAATGAGATGATACTTTGAAGAGGGGTGCAAATCAGAAAGTTGTCCTGATTGCCTAGCAAGTACTATCGTGAAGTACAAGGAAGAGAAACTTGGCTTCTGTTGGAATTTAGGGTTGAAATTTCATGTCACAATCAATTACAAAAACCTTGCTGCACAAAGTTACGGTAGTCTCTAGTGTCCATCAAAAGTACCGCAACAAAGTTCTGCTGACAGAGCTACTTGACAAGTTAAGAGAACAGCAGAAAGTTTCAGAACAGCTGAGGCAGAAAAATGGTGTAATGTTGATTTAAATCCCTTGCCAGATTTCCAGAAACACTGTGTGCAGAAGTGAAGGAAGTAGTTACAGCTCCAGTTGAGTGTTGTGGAGATGGTGCCTTTAGGAGTAATAGGAGTGCAGATAGCTTTCTCAGAGGCATGTGTCTCAGATGCTTCCAAAACTCAAAACTTCAGAGACAGACATCTCTTGAATCTTACTTTGTCTGGAATACCCTGGCTATCCCATCTGGTATTCTTTTGTCCATAACAATGTGGACTTATGCCCCATAATTAAGCGTTGGAACAGGTTTTTCAGAAAGGTTTTGGGGGGATTCTCCATTACTGAAGGATTTAAAACCTGACTGGACCCAGGCATAAATAACTTGGTCTAAATTAATCATTGAGCCTGCTTTGAGCAGGAAGCTGACCTAGGTGACCTTCCATGCTCTCTTTCAATTTAGTTGTTCTGTGTGTCTCTAGTTAAATGATTACAGTCAGCCCAAAAAAATTCTTGTCTGAAAAAGCCTAGCACACTTTTTTTTTAGAGACATTGTTTTTCCAAAACAACTGAAACTGTCACAGCTACCTAGGTGACTCAGATGGGAAGAGGAAAGAGAGCCCACTTGCCCTGAACCTGAGAAAGGAGCATATAAGCAAAATGCGTCTTATTTGGTGGATCTCAGGTTGATTGATTGATTTTCCCCCTGACACCTCAAGGTATGTCTTTTTTAAAAGACAAATAATTTTACTTATAATATGTACATTCTCTGGTGCCAGCCCAGTAAACCATGGAGTCTTCACAACACTATGTTAATCAATCTTTGAAGGTGTGCTTTTAATAGCTAATGGTGGGGGAGAGAAAGGTGAATAAAAAGGAGATAGTTGTGTGATTCTGAACTAACTGCAAGTTGAGGTACTAGAAATCAAGCAAGGAAGCTTTCTTCATAATGCAGCCAAGACAGGGGAGGTATGTGCAATAGGTGTCTAGCATTTTTCCCCATTTCCGCATGAACGATATTTATTATAGTTAAAGGAGAGCTTTAATCACGGAGTTAATCTGAAAGTTAAAATAAACTGGAATGTCGAATAACCTGCACATTCCAAATTGCACAAGTCACTGGTGCTCATTAGTCAAGCTGAAGCTGCAGTTGTGTTTTGCAAAAAGACAAAGAATACAAAAATTATGACTTCTGTTTTCTCATCATTAATTTCTAGTGCATTTACCTACACAGCTGCTTCAGTCCTATTATTTGACTCATTTAAACCACTTTGAGATGTCTTGAATGTGAAAGCTACTATATAAAGCTATATTTATTTCTATACCCTGGAGTGCTCTGGACAGTCTTAAAAGCCTGCCCCCTTCTCCAGCGTGACAGGGGAATGATATGACTTAATGTGCCGTATATCTCGTAAGTGTGGATTGACGAGAAATGACCTTGAACTGAGAGGCAGGCATTTTACACTGTAAAGCAGACACGTAAATTTACCTGTCAACTGTAGGCAGGGGGAATCTTACCTCTGTGTTGTTTAGAAAGTAATGTCAATCTAACTGTTCGTTGTTCTGAACCTACTGAAAACTTGATTGCTGACCCAGGCATTTTCAGGTAATTAGTGGGAATGTTGATCAGGATGTGGTAGAAAGGAGAGCTTTTTTTATTTCAGCCTCTCAGACCATTAGTTTCAGCCCTGAATGTTTCCATGTCTTGGTCATAGGGAAAGCTGGAAGTCTGTAACAACATGTTTAGGAATAGACCATGGTTCAGGCTTATCTGGAAGGAGGAGATGTGAAGAGCAGTCCTTCCACTTCGTATCCAGTCATGTTTTGTGAGCCTTGCAAGTCTCTTTTACTGAGTATGTAGCTTCTTTTTGTAGGAGACATTTGAAGCAACTTCATATTCTCTTTTAACTGGTAGCCTCGGTAAAGTTAAGTGTCTGACACACTGTGACAGTCTACTTATACAGGCCCAGTCTAAATAGGCAAGACAGAAATAATTTGGGAGGGGGACTGCTGAAGGGAGCTACGTAGTTACACAGCATTTCAGGGGCAGAGCTGGGAACAGAGGTGAGGTTTCCTGGTGCCTAAAGTGGTACCTTTCTTGCTGGCTCATGCTAACAAGCCAGGTAGCAAGCCCACTCAATTTTGGAACATCAGTTTTTGTCCATCTCATACAAAGCCAGGAAAGATATTTAATCTAGTGAGTTTTGTTTTGAGACCTCTAAAATCGCAACCAACAAATCTGTAATCATGATTGAGCGTATAATTGCATCTTCTCTTGTTGAGAGCTTAAAAATTATTATCAGGAAAAGCGCTTCCAAAGACTCACTCAAAATGTGAGGAGACAGGAAGATCTAGAGAAAAGGATCTACCTTAACCAGAGCATCCCTAATGACCTTTAAACACTCAGGAACCTGGAAGTCTGCATTCCTTGCAAATGCAGGTTCCCAACTCCCCTTTTGGGGATACTCTGCACATTGAGTCTTAAAATGTGCCTAGTGATGGCTGCAGAGCACAAAAGGCAGCTTGCAGATGTGTAAGAGGAGTGATGAGAAACGTCAAGCATGACTGAGGTGTTAGCTGCATTGCAGAGTGTTTGGGATTTCTCAGGGAATTAGAAAGTGTGGGTGTTAAGAGCATGAGATCTAATCCCATTTATTCAATTACATGAGCACTGCTTCCAGGAAAGTGCTTCCCTTCAGGTTAGTTCTAGAGTCTAAAACTTAAGACTTGGTAAAGGTGTGTGTGACTTAGATTTGGGCAGTTCTGCAAGGCTTTGCTTAACAGTTAAATCTGAACAAGCAGATCCTTTCCAAATCCTACATACTTGCTTGCTGAAAACAATGCTGAGATTAAACCCATTGAAATTAAATTGTATTGGCAGTCTTCTGCATGGCTGGATCCTAGCTTCCCTGAAACACTTAAAATTTGGTGCCCCTCCTCTCACTGCAGTCTGGAGGCCTGTTTCTAGACCTAGCTACAGACTCACATGGCCCATGAGAAGCTATCAGGGCATTCATAACACTGCCTTGCATATGTGAATGATTAGAAATGGATCTAGTTGTAACATGGTGGAAATTCTGATACTCCCAAGGAAGTATCTCAGCTTATTTGACTTAAACCAACCTTTTCAGAGTTTTCTATGGGTATGGACAGCATCCACAGTAAATGTCAGCTTCTGATTGGAATGTTTTAGATGGGTACTTTCAAGCTCAGGTTTTTAATTGCATAATATTACCATGAGAAAGCTGCATTGAAATTGAAAACTGTCCTAAACAAAGTAGCTGTTGGTTTAGGGATCTTTTCACTATTTTAACAGGGATGAAGTGGTTTCAAAGAAGATGTCAGAGTTCCTGTGATGTAGTGTCAGCTGGGGTTTTGTTGTAAAATTTCTTGTATTACTTTCTGGTGACTGGTGAATGTGGATCATTCCTGTAAGAGGGTAAAGACGGGGCTAGGCTGCAGTTGGATGCTGCATAACGTTCCCCGTTTGCCTCTTGAAAAATGTTTCTGTGCTTCTGTTGGTTTCAGCTAAGTATCTTCTTCATTGCTATGCACTGGGGGCCCAATTTTTTTAATTTTTTTTTTTAATTTGCAAATAGATTTATTTGTGGTTGTAAAATGTGTGTTTGACCAGCTAAGGCTTCAGAGAACTGTTTCTCTCCAGATCATGTTGTCTTGCCTCGTGTTTTGGTTCAAATTTAAGTTTTATATTTGTGTTTCCAGGAAACCTGTAATTCTATGGACAAAAATGGGTTTGTGTCAGTTCCGCGTGTGATTGTCAGTTATTCAGTTAGTGCATCAAACAGCAGACATGTCTACATTTAATAGAATCTTTCCTATTTTTCTAAAAAGCTACAGAGAGTGATTGACAGAAAGGAGGACGACACCCCTTCACTCCATACCTTCAATATGGTATGTCCCAGTGCATCCAGATTTAAGTGAGGAAGGACCAACAGCATATTCTCTTGCCTCTCGCTGCCTGTAGTTCCTGCCTGGATACAGTGATTTGAGGATGAAAAATCTGTTATTGAAGGCATTAAGCTTTCTAGCTTATGCTGAAATCCATAAGAAATAAGTACCCAAATAGTAACCTTGAAAGGTCCATTTTTTGTTTAGAGAAGTTGAAGAAAAACCTTCTGTTCATGCTGCTTCCTCTGTAGCCTGACATTTATTTGACATTGAAAACATCAAATTCTTTTTTTGGATGCTTGGGAGATACTTGGATTGCCTGACAGCAGCACAGTGACTGTAATTGAGACAGATTAGAGGCACTGGGCTGCCTTTGGGCGCGTGTGGCATCTTTCATGAAATGGAGAGAGGAACTGAAGCACATTTTTGACTTTGGAAGCTGTAGCAGGAATTAATTAGCAATTTCAGGACACAAACAGGATTGGAAGAAATGTTTGGGTTGGCGTATAATAAATTATTTAATAACATGAGGGAGTTGTTCCATATGGCACTTGCTTATAAAATGCTTATAAAGACAAGATTGCAGGACTCTGCTTGTTGTGAAGCAAAGAGGCTTCCGTTACCAGTCCTGGTGATTAGGAATCACTGACCCTTCGTTTCTCTAGCCTGAGGCTGGACCTGATAGTTTCTTCTCAGCTTGGATTCTGGTAACGTTTCCCAAAAAAAAAATTTAGTTGTTCATATACAAATATTCCCTTCCTACTGGGAAGTATTTTGAAGTGCTTGTTGTTTCCATGAGGGTAGATCCACTGGAGAATAGAGATATTTATTCTTCCTTCTTATTGGAGGAATTCAAGCAGTGGAGTTCTGCCTTTCACTGCCTTAAGCAGACAGGTCTCTAATGAGGAACTGAATTGATATGAATAACCAAATACCTGTGTAATGGCTTATGACCATTTATGAGATTTTATATAAAAATGCTGATGAGAAGTGGAAGCATAGGTAGACTCAGTGAAGCACAAGTAACTCAGAAAGAAGCTTTTAAATTGGCTTCCAAGGGTAGTTCAGTGTGTGGTGAGCTCTGAAAGATTTGGGTTTTTTTTCTTGAAGGTGTTTTTCCCTTGGCACTGAAGATAAAAGGCAGGATGTGAAGGGGAGAACCTGACAGGTGCCAGCCCGAGTGGAAATGCTGTCTGTCGATGCTCGGCTGTGGCAGCTCTAAGCAGCGCCCATTGCTGACACATCCAAATGCCTGTCAGGAGCATGCAGGTTTTCAAACCAGACCAGAAAGTCCCTCAGCAGCAGGACAGTGTTTTGAAGTGTAGGCAGTGGAAATCCCCGCAGTCCCACACCTGACAAAGCGATCCTCTTTCTGGAAACTCCCCAGTGATGGGAGGATTTGCTTTTGCCTTGCTGGTTAAGGTTCAGTGTGAGCACCCTGGTGTGTAAAGGCAGAGAAGGGCTGATCCCACAAGGTGCTGTGTCCCCCCACCCCCTGACTCACCGTGTGTCTGGTGGAGATAACTGACATCCGTGGAGGTCTGGAGGAGCGTGGCTGGTTGCTGCAGAACCGCCGGCTGCTGTCATTGCTGAGCTGCCAGCTCTGCAGCACCACCTCGCCTTGGGGAAGCACAGAGCTCTCCAGTCTAGCAGCTGGTTCCCACCTGATGCTGGAGCTGACAGTTTTGCACTATATAGCACTGTGGCCTCTCTTCCACTCCACAGCTCTTTATGAGCTTTGATTTACTGGCTTACCATGTCCCATATAAGTCACCTAGCATGGGAGGGCACTTAGTGGGACCATACCCAGCCTTGTGATTCAGTGCATTTCATACAATGTCTCTTGGAGACAGGAAAGAAGATACTTGAGAGGTCTGCAGAGGTGAAAGTGTTTTCTGTGTTTTTTCCACCTTTATTGCATAACTTGGTACTTAATGTTTGAAGGTGTGTCAATATTTCAATTAAGTGTTGCCTAAGTAAGGTGGTTTTTATTTAGATGTGGAGCTGTTTTCTTCTTGTTTCCCCTTTTCTGCGCTTCCCTGCTCGCTGGGATTTTTGACAGTAAGTTTGTAAAACTGTTTAACATCTAAACAGTTCTGAGTAATGTCACAGTCTTTTTTAATAAAATAAATTTATTGAAATGGCATCTGGAGCCAAGGACTAATGCGTGATTCCTTTTGCAGTAAGCTTTTCTCTGCAGACAGGTTGCTACTACTGAGCTGGAAGGAAGCTAAAAGCTCATTAGCTTCCTGGAGTCAAAGCAGCTGATTGGCATCTGGAACTGCAAAGCTGAGTTTTAACAGGGGCTTGAGGCCAAAAAAGGGCCATTTGGAACTCATGATCCTTAGTTAAACACACACAAAAGACCAGAGGAAAGAAAATAGTAGGTCCAGGAAGCCACAAGTTGAAGGAAGGAGTCCCTTAACAGTGCTGTTATTTCTCAGTGATGACTCCAGTTCAGAGACATTTTTGTGTTTCGAGGCTGTTGGACTTGTTGATAAGGTACCAAGAGCAACACATTGTATTTTATTACTGGATGTAGCTGTGGTCTTATATTTTCAAATGGCCTTTCCTTTAGGGAACCACTCAATATCTCTCTTTCTATTTATTTAATGCATTTTATTCTGTAAGCTCAAACATTCTGATGATGGGGCTGGACAGTTAGGCATCTGCAGTAGTAATGGCAGTGAAAAGAGTCTGTCTTGGTTCTCAGGCCTGTTCAGCTGCTTCACATGACAGCTGTGATCAGAAAAGCAATAGCATGCTTTCCTTGAGCTGTATGTGGGGTTTGTAAGGCAAATGGTTTTACCTAGTTTTGGTCTTTTCAGTTTAAGGAAAAATCCCTGCAAACACATGTTCTGACATGTATACATGCATGTACAGTTGTAATAACACGTTTGCTTATATAATGTGAAAAGTAATCATTTTTCTCAGGTTCCCAGTCCTCATTAGCTTTGCCAGCCATCTCGCTGTTGCTTTAGTTCCTTTGGGAAGGCTTAGCTAAATGGAAAAGGTTCGCAAGATGCTCCAGAAAGCAGCAAATTCAAGCCCTACCCAAGACAGAGAGTAAGCAAGTTCCAGCCTAGAGATTCCTCCATTTAAAAGCTTTTCCTGTTAAGAGGCCCATTTTCACACCTGCTTGTGTCAAACGAGGCTTTCTGTAGTGTCACCTTGTTTACTGGTTTTTCCAAAGTTGCAAATGGGGAACAATCTGGCTGTGCTATGGATTTGTGTTATTGAGGCATGCCCACATGTTCTTGCCTTGTGCTCTTAGCTCTGAGGACAGTAAGTTGACCCCTCCCTGAGGTTCCACATTTTCTACTGGTGTAACTGGCCTGAATGCCAGCAGCCAGACGAGCTAGACAGGGCTGGGCGACGTTCTTATTTCGAATGTAGATTGTGCAGTCTTTGCAGTTCCTATCTGTGACTGAAAAGGAGGGGTGACAAAATTGAGCTGTTCAGTGCCATGCTTAAGGAGACACCCCTTAGGGCATGTGAGCAGTCACCAAGCACTACCATCTGGGTCCTTTCAGAGAGGAGAAAGAAAACAAGTCAGTCACAGATAATTCTGGAGCATCACGGAGATAGAAACAGACATGTCAGAAGCACCCATGGTCAGTAGTAGCAGCAGCACTGAGATCTAAAAGAATAAGCATGAACATTTGATGTTGTCCACTGTTGTTCTAATATTGCTGTTATGTAGCAGACAGCATCTGGAAATTCAGGTTTTCCCTCCCTAACACGATCGATAACACGCTTGGTATTGATCTTGTATGCATGGGCCAAATTGCTGCCTGTTTAAGAAGTCCCAAGTGCAATGCACATCGTCACTGTGCCCAGTGTCCTTTTGGTATCAGCTGTTAGAGGCATGTGTCCAGCCTGAAAGCCTCAGTAAGAAGCTTCCCTGGAGGCAGCAGGCAAGATTGCACATCATTTGCGGTGCTGCTCTCCTGGCATATTGATCTCCTGTCAGTGAGATCACCAGTCTGAACAGCCTGATCTGTCTTTTGTCTTAAAATACTGTAGTGGTTGAGACAAGAGTAAGGGACAGCACGTAAGATTACTGCAGATACAGAATTTCTCCAGGTGACAGATGTTCCCCCCTAGCTTAGTGCCGGGTGTGCCTGAGCTACCAGGAGCACAGTGCCCTTGCACCACTAGCAAAGTCAGCTGTGAAACCCTGCAGAGCTGGCAGACCTTGGCGCGAATCGCTTTCCTAGTCACTTGTGTGTGCCAGCCAGGAGTTTGAACCAAGTCCCGTTCTGAGATTTTGCAGTGGTGATGCAGGCCTGGAGTGCACTTTGGGAACTTGCCAACACTATGGTAGGCTGGTTATGGGAATGGGGAACTTGTACTTCCACGCAGGTTGTTGTTTGGTATGGAGTTTCAAAAGCACAGGTTCCAGTGTGTGTTCTGTGTGTGAAAGAGAGGGAGAAAATGCTATTCCATGTTTGATTTTTAGATACAAATTGCATTTCAAAATAGACTTGCTTTTGGAATAATGTAACTGTATTGTTCCTTCGAAAGAACTGTGAAGTAAATAAGAATAACTTGGATCAGGGAAACTGGCGAGAGTGTTAACCTTTAATGTCCTCTACTTAGTCTCCAAGGTCAGGTGCAACTCTTAGGCTGGGGTGAAGGCAGCTATTTACATGAACCATCCATTTTAATCATTCAGCCAAAGGGCTTAACGTTAACTCCTGGTCCAAAGCATTGTTGCTTCTTACAATGGTGTTTCTCAAAACCAAACAAAAACTGTTACCAGAAGTGACCTACAGATGCTGGAAAGTGTTTCTGTCCACCCCGGTGCAGGACAGGTCCTGGTCGGGGTGGAGGTGGGGGCAGCTCCGCGCTGCATCAGCTGCCGGGTGTTTCCTGCCCTTCAGTAACAGCCCACGGGGACAGCCCCAGCCCCTTTTGAACTAGTAGCTTGGGTAGTGCTCCACTTCTCTGCAGCAACTTTCAGAGCTTTATTAAGTATCGGTCCTCCAGAGCTTTCGCCACTGATTAGCGAACAGAGGAGAGAAGGTTGTTAACGGAACATCTCCAGTTGCCAAGAGACTTAGCTGCATATGCTTGGAAAAAGCCTTTGTTATTGGGCAGCGTGTCAAATGCTGTTGGGAGAAACGCTGCTTGCAGGCTCTTTAGAAAGAGGAAACTGTATTAGCTTTAAAATGTCTGCTCACAGAAAACAGAAGTGCTGGAACTCACACAAGGTCAAAGCGGGTTGTGTTTAATCGATCCACCTCTTTGTTGAATCGCATATTCTTTGGATATGAAGTGGAATAAAACCAACCTCTTACAAAGCGCTCTCTGTAAGGAAGTTACTTTGATAACAGCTTGTGAAGCGTGGAAAATGTAAAGAATAATAGAAATAGCAAAAGTCAGTTTGCTTTCCAAGGTATCCTTATATCTCCTACACTGCCTTGCCCTCCTGTTTCCTTTCCTTGCTGCCTTTCTGACTTCCCTGCAGTCAGCCTAGCTCCTGTGTGTTGTTTTTGTGCATACCTCCTTGCTTGGTAGTGCTGGAAACATTCCTGTTACATCCTTTGGGGTGGGGGGTTGCTTGCTTCCCTTTTTAACTAGCGTGCCATTGCTGCTTTCATTGTGAGAGTACGTGGTGAGCTGTAAAATGTAATTTTAGAATTCATGTGTGACTTAGTAGATTAGTTGGGAAGGGCGCACACTGTGGTGTTCATTTTTTAAATAGAAAAACTCTTCTTAATCATTCCCTCAAGCCTGATTTGAGTCTCGTGTGTCCCGTATTATTCTGATGGTTCTCTTCAATACTGTTCAAAGGCTCTTCTGTCTGTCTTCAGAGCTCCTGCTCAGTGGTGGATGCTGCGTTCATGATTGAATCTGCAGTAAGCTTAATACCTGTCCTGACTTGTACTGTACCTTGAAGTGAAAGCTACAGGGACTGTTCAAAACTTTCCACCTATTACTTTTTCGTTCACAGCAGAGAAGTTTGCTATGACACTCAGTATTCTACATGTATCTGCATCGAGCTGCATTCTCCATCGATTATGCCAAGCCTTTGGCTCTGGAGCCGGCTGCATCTTCACTACTGTTAAGCCTTTCAATTAGAAGAATCTTGCAAGTTTACGTTGGCATTCAAGCTGCTGTGTGCACTGGGTGCAGAAGCACAGCACACAGATGGAATGGAGATGATGGGTCTTTGTTTCAAGGATCTGATTTCTGATTTTATAGAATTAACCAGCTGCCTCCCCCCTCCTGCCTGCTATGGGTTTTTCGTGTAGCCCACTAGAAAAGCGTGCTGCGGGGTGAGGCGTTCCTGGAAGGGGAGGGTGGAACTGCTGGACTGGTTTGCTGCTTACTTGTTCTGAAAACATTTCTGTAGCAAGTAATTCCGAATGCTGGGTTACAACTGTTTAACGTGCAAACAATGAAGTAACACAGGCTGTAATGAAGTTACCAGCCTGTTGTCAGCAGAGGGCAGGAGTCCAAGATCTGTGGAGCTTTTCTTTCTTGCTGATTCAAATTGTTCGTTTCTTTCCTTTTTTTCTTTTCTTTTCCTTTCCTTTTTTTTTTTTTCTTTTCTTTTTTGGCTAACAGTTTCCTGGTTGCTTAGGGAGCTGCTTTCTAATTCTACAAAGTCTGTTAGCGTATGACCTTGCAGAGAAGTTGCAGTGTGGGCTCCTCTCGCTCCATCTGCTGGTAGCTGTCACGTCTTGCACTCGGGATGGGCCAGCACAGGGCGAGCAGATCAGCCCCTCAACTTCCATTCCTGGTCGACACACCCTCAGTGTGGTCCCGGAGTGCATCTCCTGATTTAGTGTCATCCTGAAAGGAGTCCACGTGATGCAGAGACTTCTCTGCATTGGGAGCCAAAGTGCATTAAGTGGGAAATTGGCTTTAAAAGTGCTCCAGAACAAACAACTGATGTAAACCTGCCAACGGACACTGCAAGAATTAACTGAGGGTTCATTTTAGTAATCAATTTTTTTCCTAGGAGTAGGGGTTTTTTTCATGTTTCCTACAGTGTTGCCACTGTCCTTTCAGCTTCATATGAAACTTGCCTCTCTCTTTAAACAGCAACCCAAGGGCTTTGTATAGAGGGAAAATGTAGTGGCACATTTCTGTTTCAGCAGCAGCTCATCTGACCAGTATTCACGTGTATAATTTTTCCATGCCTTTAGGGGGAGAATAAATCCTAAATGGAATGGGTGGTCAAGGGGAATAGATTTGGCAACTTTTCTCCAAAGAGAGTTGTTTGGATTTTGGGATTAAGCTGGTGTATCAGAGATAGGCACCTGGTGCAGTGTTTTGTTATTGCTAGAATGTAGATAAGCATAGGCACAGGATCAGCATGGCCAAGATGAAAGAAAATAGGTTTGTGGAGGAGATAAAGGAGATAACACAGGAGCTGCTGCATCATTCTCAGCACAAGCACTGAGGGTTGAATGGATCAAGATGGCTCATCAGCCCCAGTTAATTCCTCAGGTTCCGTTCAGGATGGAAATTGCTGTCTGCTGCCACTGTTCTGTGGGCAAAGAAAGGATAAGCCACTTGCCATCTCCTGGTAGTGTGAACTTTGCACAGAACTAATCTGTTTGCAAATTTTGAGCAACTCTACTGCAAAGAAGCTCATTTTCCTATAAAGATGAGACTATAGCGTATTGGTGAAGATGAGTCTAATGTGGAAGGTGTGTGTTTGTATACATACTCAAACCTTTGGCTGAGGGGAGTGCTTCAGTGCTGTGAAGTGTTTGGTTACAATTACTTTAGTGTCCAAGGCATTTTCTGTTTCTTTAAATGGCAAAAGCTAATATAGTGAACTTGTTTACTTTGCTTTCTGCAATGAAAAAAGCAATAAATGACTTATCCCCATGTTTTTCCAGGAGGAGACAGCCTAGATTGCAACTCAGCACAAATCTGTAAAAGTCACATGTATTCCAGGAGAAGTTACTGTCCTTTTTAAGGGCAGTGCTGAATCTGGGGTATAACTAAAACAGTTTTTGAAAGTAAAAGAAAAACAGTGGCTGGGTTTTTTTGTTTGATGTATTACCTATCACTAATGACACTCTTTTCTCATTTCCATTTTAAAAAATAGATATAAGCAATTAGCTGTATACCGCACAAAAGTAGCATTACCTGAAAAAATAATTAAGATGATCTTGAAATTAAGGAAATCGGTTTTGAAGAGAAACAGGTGCTTAATGGAGGTGAGACCAGCTGTGCTTCCCAGGAATGTGCTTCATGGAAAAATGTGTGAGGCCTCCATGCAATGCTGGAAGGAAATTTTTTAATAATTCAGACAAATTGCATCCTATAAATAGCAGAGGTGGATTCATTAGGACAGAAGGCAGATGGAGAAAATATAAAACTTGTTTGTTTCTTTTTAAGGGACTATAATGCTTATGAAAAGTGTCAGCTTGCTGTCAATGAGGAAGAAAACCCTCTGGTGCAGCTGTAACTTTCTTGCTATTAGGTTCTCATCTCTGCTAATGAGCAGCCATCCATGAGGGGCATTCATAATACTTTCTTTTAGCAACTCCTGCCTCCCTTTTTCTGGCATAACCAGGCTGGCACCGAAGTGCTGCAGTGCTGGAAGTGTGCAGGGGAGACAAGAAAGAGGACAGAGTTCTGTGTATGGTCCATAGCATTTTCTAAATCTGTTTAAAATGTACTAATAATGCAGAGGCGTAAATTTAGTTGGAAAGTGGGGATGTGTGGAGTGAAGTGCTAATCATCCACCAAAGTGGATGCACTGGTAGTTGGTAGAGGAAATGCTGTGCATTGTTGAAGAGAGAAGGTGAAGACATTTCTGAGATGCTTTTACACGGGGAAGCAGAAAAAGGAGAGGCTTTCATGCATGAAGAGGAGTAATGACAGAAAGGGTGGGAGCTGCATGACTGGAATGCCACTCTGTCCACAGGGGGTGAGCAGAGGTGAGAAGGTTCTTGCATCTTAGTATTCATACACAGCGAGGTGCTGTGGAGAAGGGAGAGTGTCCAGCCAAAAGGGAATGTACAGGCTGACAGAAAGGGCACAGTGTACACTGCATTTAAATAGTGGGAGAGAGGGAGCGTGTGGGGCTGTTTTCAAGTATGCCAAAATTATAACTAGGCACTTTAAAACAAAGCTGTCAGAGAAGACTGGCTGAACAATTGCCTCCTATTAAACCACAGGCCAGTCTGAGCTCAAACACAGAAGTGGTAAATGTTCAGGATGAATATTATCTGTTAATGAAGTTGCCTTCATCTCTTCTGCTGATCGGATTTACATTTCAGCAAAGATTTCTTAGAGAACACTGTCAAAATTCATTAAGCTAACCTAAGAGATGTCCTTAAGTACTGGTGTTCAGGAGAGGAATACTGCACACTTACTGGGCAGCAGTGGGTTTTGTAAGGAGTTCTTAGATTGCCAATTCACTTTGTGAAGTGGCAGAGGAGAAAGGTGATATGAAGGTCATGCTGGAGTCGCACAGTCACAGACATTCGAGGAATGGAGAAAAGCTGTACAACTGTTCATGCTTCATATATTAAGTAACTGCAGTTTTTCTAAGCATTCAATATAGAGGGTAATGATCCCAGTGCAAGGAGGGGACATTGGAGAAGAGGAAAGTAAGTGTTATGGACTGGCAGGATGCCTTTGGGGATTGCCATCTGTTGCAGCTTGCACATATTTGTAGGGTGTCTTGTAGCAAGCAAGTGGTGGCATTTAAACCAGGCACAGACATGGAGCGGGTTAACTATCCAGTCCTTTGAGAACAATGCGAGTGCGCTGGGGTGTGTGAGGAGCTCAGCAGGGAAAGTATGAGCCAGCACACAGGAGCTCAAGCACAGGTCAGGTTCTTGGTGTGGAGCAAAGAAACCCTTGGCTGGTGACGTGTCATGTCTTGTCTTCAGTGGGATAAATAAGTGCTGTATATCCAGAGGGTTACCATGGCCTGTGTTTATGGGTAGTCTTATGCAAGGTTTAAAGTGTTGAGTTCTGAGATCTTGACTTACATAGCCCCATAGCAATGGCTAGTATGAAAATTAGGGAGAAACAGATTGGAAATGTAAGGCTTTAGTTTCAAAAAGCCTTTAGCAACAGAGGATTTAAAAAAATAATTTAAAAAAAAATAGGGTGTCCACTGGATAGCACAGCAGTGTTCACTTGTCTTGCTTTTATGTTTGATCCAAAGTGTCTGAAGTATGATAATCTGATAGGTTCTGAAAATCATGTATACAAGACATGGGTGATTTTTGACGAGACTCAAGTACTGAAAAGAGGAAGTGATTTGTGTTTGTAGGTTTCTTCTCTTGCTAGTGGAAAACTTGCTTTGAATTATGCTACACTTCTAGGACAGCATCTTGCTATGTGGAAAAGCATTCTTTTCATATGTACAAATAAATTCAAATTCTGCTCAAAACACACTTCAGATTCTCTCTTTGCCCAAACTCATTCACACCTTTATGCTTTCCTTCATGTTGTGTTTTTCCAGAGATCTTTTCATATGTAATGCCTGCTGAGCTTTGCTTACTGCTAACACCCCAAAAGCCACCAATCCAGAACCACCTTCCAGCTGCAGTGGCTGCAGATGAATCTGTGTTGGCTGTAGGTTGCTTGTGCCTTCCAGCACTCACCAGACACTTCGGGGGATTTAGGTTTTTATTCACATAATCTGAATAGCACCACGATCTTTAGTATCGTGTTTGTCTGGCAAGTCCTTTAACTGGATGCTTGCATATTCTTCCTTCATCAGTGCAGGGTGTCATGCAACATAGTGGAGGTAGATAAAAATTTCTTCAAAATCTGTAACAACACTCTTTTAAATGTAGTTAGATAAATTCTAATCCTGTGGATGAGGAAGTCAAGACACGGATGCTGCTGTCAGTTACTCAGCATCACAAAAGGAAATCTGTGGCAGAGCTAGGAATAGTTCTCGTTCCTGTCGTGCTTAAACTGCAGAGCTGATAGGCTGTAGGGGTATTTAGTTTTAGCATATGTCTGTCGCAGACTCCCAGTGTGGTATGATGCTGGTGTGTTTCTTTACCTAGTATTTGATCCAGTCAGCATTTCACCCTGTCCCAACCAGATGGGGATTCTAATCACTTTGATGTTTTCAGTCTTCCTTTTGTCACCTAGTTTGAGAAGGGTGTGGCTGATAGGGTTGTGTAGCTTGTTTTCTTTGGCTCTGTTGTCTGTCTCTGTAAAGGTACTGAAATAGGTTTGAATGAAAACATGAGTGCAAGGTGAATTTGCAACCCAGTCTAGAGATGCAGAGTAAGAGTTGTTGCAAATAAAAATTGTGACTTGTCACCTTGTTACTACAGGCAGCTACTCTGCTTGCTAGGCAGTGTGGAGCATAGCACAGATTTCAGAAAGTGTTGTCAACTTGAAATCAAGCAAAGGGACCTTCAGCCCACATGAATGTCCTGTATGAGTTCCTGTGTGCAGTTTTCAATGACAGGGGATAAAATGTTCTGTTGTTTATGGCATGTTGTGTGTTTATTCATACGTTCTTATCTGCTTCTCTTGCTTCTCTTCTTCTCCTGCCTGCAGGCTTTGAATTACTGTACCAACCTGATGTGGTCCGACTGTACCTCTCCATCCTCACTGAAAGTCAGAACTTCAACACTCTGGAAGCTGCAGCAGGGGCTTTGCAGAATCTCAGTGCTGGCAACTGGATGGTGAGTGCAGTCTTCTCTTCAGTCTCTCTTCCTTTAAATAAAGAGTACAGCTATGTCTCATTACAAGCGCACTGTTGCTTTGGGCATTTATATCTCCTTTAAAAAGGAAGGAGCTGGGATCTCCAAAGAAATTATTTCCATATAATTTGCCTACCTTAGATATTTTGCATCTTTTGGACAGATGGTGGAAGTGTCACTGAGCTCATGACAACTAATTGTGAGCAGGTTTTACTACTTAAACCACTTAACCATTGCTTTGTCCATTCAGAAAAGCCATTGATTAAGTGTCCTGAATACTTAATTCATGGGATTGTCAGAATGCTCAGGAGACTGCCCTCCAGAGTGTTCTCTGATACCCTTTCTGAAGCATCCCCAGCAGTAATCAGGCAGTTCTCTCAAAGATATGTCTGATCACTTCTAGAACTGCATGGCAAAGTGGGAGTTGATCAGCAGGATGGTGTTTCACAGCTGTTTTGAATACAATATATTTTAAATTCAATCATGAAACAAAAGCATTAAATTGGAGGTGGGGGAAGGTAACAGATCCTTTACTGTTCCCTCCAAGTGACCTCTTCCTGATCCAGAGGGATGTATTTTCATACTGAAGTGTGTACAGAGGCAGTGCTGGCAGATAATGCTCCTTCCTTCACTTTCTGTCCCCTCCCCAGCAGCTTGCATAGCTGTAGGATGAACTGCTACATCCCTTCTCCCTTGTTGGTTGATGAACTTGAATCATGGGTTAAGTTATAGATGCATCAGCTCACACAACCTAGCGAGTCTTTGCAGGAAAAAAAAAAATGAGCTACAGCACTGAAAGATATGTCAATGGTAAGGAAAGGGCAGGTACTTGAACTCACAATATTTTGTTGTTTCTTTTCCCTTGTGTGCTCTGATCAGTGGTCCACGTACATCCGTGCAACAGTGAGGAAGGAGAGAGGCTTACCAGTGCTTGTGGAGCTGCTCCAGTCCGACTCTGACAAGGTTGTGAGGGCTGTATCAATTGCCCTGAGAAATCTTTCCATGGATCGTCGCAATAAAGATCTTATAGGTATCTTCTGAATTTTTCTAACCAGGCTGGTATCTTGGATACCCTTAAGAGGCCTCATATTTTCTGTCATTTGTGCTGCAGATTCATTTTGTATGCATTTTTCATCCATGCTGTCTGAGATTACTCTGTAGCCACCACGTGGAGGGCTGTCATCTCAGATTCTATTTCCAGACCATTCAAACAAGCCATGATTTGAGGGAAATCTCTAACTCAGTCATACAAACAGATGAAGATTTCTGCAGGAGAGGGGAACGTGTGTAGGTTTGCATAGGACTGGAGAGGCTAAGGGCTTTCTTGTCTCTTCTTTAGCTCTGGCTGACATGGCAGGTGTGTTTCTAGTTGTACATAGTGGCTACAGAGACGTTGCTCTTCAGGCCTGCTATGTAGATCAGAGTGGGAGTCTTGCCCTTGGCATGCTGAGCTAACCTGGGGAAGTGCAGTGGACTCTAAAGTTGCCTTTTTTTCTTACTTTCTCCATCCATTCTCATCGTGTTGTGTGGTAGGTGCTTGTAGAAGCTGGACACCAAACAACTTACTCCTCTTGAAGTTGTTTCTTAGCAGTGCTCCCTAGTTCCTGTCCAAGGGGGTAAATAAGCATTCACCTGCTGTAAGCAGGAAAGATTCAGCTGCGAGTTGAGTTTTCCTCTGGATGCCTCTGTATTTAACTGATATATTTGTTTAAACTGTAAATCTGTCAGGCCAGGAAATACTGGTCACATTTTTAAGGCCATCATCAAAGTTGATACTAACAAACAGCAAGGTGGGATTCTGCCTTGATACATCAGGTTCTCTTTTAATAGTTCAGAGGTGGAACTAGGCAAATGGTCCAGACAGACACCTGGGAGCGATAAACTCCAGGCTCCGAGGTTTTTCTCCAGTACTATACACTTGGAGGGCTAACTGCACCCAGGAGGAAATACTCTTACTTTTGTTGGGGGGAGGTTAATAAATGCACAGCTGCACACCTTGCCCCAGAAGGCCTATTACAAGGCTAAGTTGAGTAAGCCATATGTGTATTAGCATGAATATGTGGCATTAGTAGCAGCTACTGGATGCTTTTTGCCTCAGGCATTGCAAACTGTGATAGGTGCTGACTGTAAAATTCTCAATAAGGAGTTGCACTGGATTTTATTCCTCTCAATACCTTTCAGCATTTGTGGTGAAGACCTATTTTCTTGGGTATCAGCTCTTAATCACCCTGAAATAATGAATGATAAATACACTGTTACATTCTTGAGGTTTACAACACGTGCACTGTAATGTTTTTCAACATGGCAAACGTCCTTGACTTTTGCCATTCAGGATGGGAAGCTGGAATGGTTTATTAGGGCTGAATAATGGTGTCTCTTCCCCTTATCTAGGTAGTTATGCCATGGGTGAGCTGGTAAGAAATTTGCCCAGCAGGCAGCAGAGATCTGCAAAGAACCTGGAAGAGGATACAGTGGTTGCAGTGTTGAATACCATCCATGAAATCATTACTGACAGCACAGAAAACGCGAGGTCTCTGATCCAGACACAGGGCATTCAGAAGCTGGTAGCTATCAGCAAGTCAAGGTAAGTGACAGTTGAAAGCAAAATGCATAAGAATTCACTGCGAACATGAAGATGTCACAATGAACAACAGCTGTTGCTTTGTGAAAGTATTGAAGCATCCTAACCTTTCAGAGCAATTAATATATACACAGGAAAACAAGCACCTTTAGTAGGTTTACTTGATTTTAAAAGAGGTTAATTGAGCAGACACTTTAGTCATGTTGAGATATGCTCTCTTCTTGTCGGATACTTCTTAGCACCATGTATGCAGTTAGCAGATATGATTTGCAGTGAAACCGTCATCTTTATTTTCAATGTGGGTGCCCTTTTTCCTGTGGCAGCATTCCATTCCTGGAATGCCAGTGATGAAATTGTTTCTTTTACCTAAAATCATTAATGCTGTACAGTAATTGTTCTGGCCAAAGGGCTGGGGTGCTATTGAGGTGACAAATTATCACTCTGCAGTTCTGTTGAAAACTGTTCTGACTGCTTTAGAGAAAAGTTTGTTTCATTTACATCAGCCAGTTAGACCTGAGATTCCATATAGGTATGGTTTTAGTGAACTTTTGGGAGCATACCTGAAGACTTTCTTGGGTTGTGTTGTTACAGAATGAGAGCTGACCAAGAATCTATCCCTGTATTGTTCTACAGAGGGTGTTTGTGTACTGAGTAAGGAATGGATAACATTTCCTTTTCTGTTTAAAAATAGCTTAGGTTTTGCTGATCCAAATTGCTTTTTAAGGTATTTTAAACCATGAAGCAACTTCATAGAATTGTGAGGAATATATGTAAGTTGGCGTAAAGGTTTGAAAAATGGCTTAGAACTTGATCTGGCTTTTTTTTTCCCCCCCAAATAAATCCACGCAGGATGGAACCCTTCCATCTTCTAATGACAGCTACAAGACAAGTCACATCGGCCTCAGTGCTTGCCCTGCAAAACACATGAAAACCCAGAAATCTGCACCGCTTAAAATTTTCTGTTTGGATTTTATTGTTTTGTCAGCAAATACGTATAGATAGAAGTCACTGTATGATTTCACATGTATTCTGTAGCTTATAGATTCAAAGAGTAGCTGTATGGAGTACTAGCTATGTCCTGGGTATTGTCTTGGTGCAAAGAAATGAAAATACGAGTAATCTTAGATTGCTTGATGCTTAAGCTCTAATTTTATCTTGCAAATCAGTCAGTCTCCTAGAGAAACAAAAGCAGCATCTCACGTTCTTCAGATGATCTGGAGCTATAAAGAACTACGAAATGCCCTGCAGAAGGATGGGTGGAATAAATCACACTTCCAGGTAAAGAAGCTGGGTTTTAGACATTTCCATAACTACTAACTAAATCTGAGTGGAACATGTCCTAACTTAGTCTGATGCTACAGTGTGATGGATGGTGGCTTTGGCTTTGTTATTCTAGGTGATAGAACAACATGCTATAATCTGTTCAGTCACAACATCATGCGTGTGTTTGCTGGGTGTGTTTCTCAGAGTCTGGGAGAGGCAGCTCTTCATCTTTTGGAAGTACACCACCTCTCACAGGCCGAATGCCTGTGCTTGGCTGGAGGAAGGCTAAGCTCGTCGTTTCTTAGTTGTCTCTCACTTGAAACATTCCCTCTAGCAGCACAGGGCAGCCACCTGGTCTTGACATGCAGCCTTCTCATCTTTCCTTATGAAAAGGTTGAACTCCTTTTACAGACAAACAATGACTGCCATTTAGATAACAGGAAACACATTTCACTAACAAATTGATATGAAAATAAAAGATACTCCAGTGCCATATTATCAACAGAAGGGGGGGGGAAATGACTTAGCAGTATTCTGGAATCTCTCTGTTCTGCTGGTTGGCTTGGTTTTCTTGTTCAGTTTCCCCAACGAGCAATTTCATACTCATGTGATTTTTGTCTCTAGTCTGTTTCTGCAGCTCCAAAGGGTTCCAAAGGTACTGCTGGCAGGTCTGGCTATGATGACAGCACTTTGCCTCTGGTGGATAAAAGTCAAGGTCAGTTCTCCTCTATCACTTTTTCTGTTATGCTTTGCTTACTTGTTTTCTGCATTTGCCACATCTGTGTAATGGAGATAGGAGGAGGAACGAGGGAGTAAAAATTATTTATGTGATGCCTTTAACCCCACAGTTCCAAAATGATTGGTCCTAATAGCTAGGCATGGATAGTATTCCTTCCCTTGTGAAATGTGCACTACCAGTGTTGTTTTTCACAACTTGTATGCAACATAATCTGTTAAATCTTCCTGGGAGAAACTGGGATAGACTTAAGTTGGAAAATTGAAAAAGGAGAAGTGTTGTTTGGCAATGGTATATATAAATACATTTAACCTTTAGCCAGGCAGTGGGCTTGGCCTTACCCCTACTCAGTACTGGTGTCTTTTCCTCTCTAAGTAAATGCACCTGTTCTGGCAGTGTTCCTTCCTCTGCTGTGCAGTTTTTGCACTGGAGGTGGTTCATCCAAACACTAGCTAAACCCACGTGTGCTCATTCTCCAGCCCTGACGCAGCCGTGCCAGCGCTTGTGTAGCTCCAGCTTTGTTCCATTATTGTCACTTTCTCTGCATCTGGTTCTGACACACAGACGTGAAAATTTCTACTCAGAAAATTTGAGTCCCCTATGTTGAGTGTGCCACGTTTCCCTTTACCTGATTTAACTGCAGATTACTGTGGAAAAGACAGACCTACACTGCCTTACTTGTCTTCACCTTCCCTGTCTTTGATCAAATCTGACAGATTATGCAGACAGAGGATGACTTGGGTCAGTTTGCACATCTGACATTCAACTTCTTTCTTTGTGGTTTAGCTTTCTGTTGGTGCAGCAGGCTGCTAGACTGGTTTGTGTGCCATGTGAAGCTGCGCCCTTACTTTTTCCCTTCTCTTGTGGAGAGACCAGAGAGAAGCTTGTTTAGTCCAAATCAGAATTGTGGTCTCTGTTACCACTTGGAGAGAGGGAATTCTGTATTATAGTGTCAAAGCAGAAAATACAAGGATTATGTGCCCACTCTGGAGAGCTTAAGTCAAACTTCCCTTTTTGAATGGGTAACAATTGAACATTTTTGGGTTTTTTAGCAGTAGTACCTGCGTTCAGACCTCTCTGGTCCTGTGACTAGTTTAAAACTGACAAGTGTTGAGGAAAGCAAAAGTAACTCAAGTTGTTTCAATGTTTCTGTTTTATAGATAACGAGAAGGCTGGGAGTCGGGATATGATACCTATGGATGAACTTGGCCCTGGTAAATACAGTCATAGCTCAGACTCTGTCTGTTTCAATAGAGCACACTGTCACTCATGGGAAAGTTCAACTATTTCTCTAGGTGCTATTCCTTCAGATGGATAGAGCTGACATTTAAAAACAGAACATCACCTTACAAAAGATTGGTCTTCATCTTTTTTTTTTTCTATCTTCTTTTATTGTTATTTTAAATACATATACAGTGTACACACTGATTTCTCCACTACTGTAAACATATAATGGAGATATAGTGACCTAGCTTTCATTCTAGTCTCTGGCCCATCAGACAGCTACATTCCCTATTACACAGCTGGAAGTCTGGGGGTTCAGAGCTGAAAATTTGCTTAAATGTAATGCTTGTGTTTAAATACATTCTGCCTTTGTATTCTGTAGGTAGCACCAAAAATAAGCTAGTATGTATGATATTTTTGACTCTACCTTTCATTTACCTGCATGTAGCCAGGTCTGGCTTTCCCTCTAGACTGAGAGCAGCCACCTAATGTCAGTGAAATGCTTTGAGATTGATAATCTCTGTAGTGGAAGACTTGTGGAGGGTTTTTTCCTTCACTGAGGTAGATAAAGGTGCTGTGTGGTCTCCTAGAAATTTGCTTTACTTCTTCCAGTTGACGTTATGTTATTTTTATTTAAATACCTATATTAATGCCTCTAAATCAGACAGTTTGATGTGCTGCTATTTGTGATTGTAGCTGAAAAAAGTAGCAAGTTAGAACCAAGATGAAAGCAAATCATGCTCAGAAGTTAAAATAACAGGTATATATTACCTTTTGCTTTCTTATAAAACAATGAGATGCCACTTGCCATGAATCTGCTGTCTATGTGTATTTTGCCTAAGGGAATACTGAAACAGTTGTTCTCACAATGGAAGAAAATCACTTCAGAGAAGATTTCCTGGGAGGCTAGCTCTGTGCTAGCAGGTGCTGCAGTATGGACAGTGCTGATTGTTTTTAGTCTCAATATTAATTGTTGCCTTGTGCTTTCGGGAGTTACTGGTACAGCTCTGAGTACAAAATTAAGTGCAAATTAACAGTATATGTACAACATCAGGCGGATTCTCTGGGCCATTCTGTTCTTCAATCTTATTGCTATTAGAAGATGAAATCTGTCAAGGTTTCCTAGCTCTTGAGTGCTTTTTAACTCCAGTATGACTAAACTTGGTGCTGTTTCAGAGGTCAGCCGAGAGGAAATCAAATTAATGTATCCAGTTTACTGTCCTTAATTCCAAGGAACTAACAGCTTAGTAGTTCATCTCTTTCCTTCAGGCTCTTCCACATGCCATACGTTTTTTGTCTTAATGGGCATAGTAACATGAGGAGCTGCTCTAAGGCTGTATTTTCTGATTTTAAATTCATTGTGGGCTCTTGTATTTTGGAGGTTTTGATGGTTTTTTTATGCTCTGGAGCAAACTGGCAGATAGAAGGAGCAGAGCATCAATGGGCAGTCGTTTGGGTTTGTACCTGCAGTAAGCAGTTTGGTTGTATCCCTGTGTACTCCACACCAGTCTACGTTGAGCCTCCAGGAGAGACTGACCTCACACACATTTGCAAAGAAATGCATGACAGAGGAAGTTGTTTGGAATCCCCACTTGTCTTTTTATTGCCAAAGGTCCTGTGCTGTGGCTTCAGTTGTGTGATCTTCCCTTGCCTTCCTCACTTTGTGACTTCACCTGACCTAAGATCTTTATAGTCAGTGTCTTGTAAAGAATTCTCCTCTGTCCCCAGGTTTGTGTAGTCTGTTTCATTTAACTAGGGTGCTCCCAGGTTCCACAGCAATCTCTGCCGTGGTGCTGAGTGCTGGGCGCCGTGGCTGCAGAGCCCGGCGAGGGTCTGTGCCGCACACAAGGGCAGCGCCCGGCCCGGCTCCTTCCAGCCCAGAGCAGACATCCTGCTCCCCTGCAGGGAACAGGGCTGCTTGCTCCACAACGTCACTGCCTACCTGCTGCTCATCTGCTGCCTCTCTTTGTCAGGGCTCGGCTCTCTTGGTGCCTGAGCCTGTACTGTTAACCCACATTGACTCTTTTTCAAAATTGCAAAAATAAAATTGCTATTGGAATCTCAGCTTGTTTGCTAATGTTGAGGGGGGATCATCCTTCACTATAAAGGAAGTTTATTGACTATCAGTGTGAGCTGGGGAGGCAGAAAGATATGTTCCCTATCACCTGACAGTAGTGGAGCAGTCAAGTTCCTGTTTACTGGAGCCATGGGAGGGCCTGACTAGAGTGAGGATGTCCTGGGAGATGGAAGCAAACACATATTATGAGTTACTGTGGGATGCAGTAGACAGCCCGGTGCCGAAATAGCACAGGTCTGTCAGACCTCATCAGCTCTAGCCAAGCAGCTCTGCACCAAGTAATCTGAAGATCATCAATGCTTATTGTCACGGTGCTGCCTGAGGGTGGCTGTGACCCTGAGCTGTCTGCAGAAGCAGCAGAACTGTGATCTCAAGGCTGTATGGCAAATTTGTGTAGTTCTTGAAAACCGTATCTGTGCCTCAGTTAGCCTGCAGTTAGTCAGACAAGAGCATCTGTGAGCTGAGAACTCTTGAGACAAGAGTCACATAGCTCAGATGCCCCTATCTCTTACGCGCCCATTTTCAGGCGTAACTCTTTGTTTCTCCTCCTCCTTTTTGATGGGTCCAAAGGTTTGATCTTGGTAAGTTGAGAGCTGTGTGAGGACATAGATAGAGTGACACTGAGCAGGCATTTGGTCCTGTGATCTGGGACGACGTAAAATGTTGCTGCAGAGTGAACAGGAGATACTCAGTGAACCAATACAGACAGCAACAAGCAGAAAGAGAGAAATAAGCCAAGAATGGGATGTGCCTCTGTTGACCAGTGTAACTTTTGTCTATACATTGGGTTGCATGAGCTCAGAATATTGCACTTAAACCATGGAGAAGCAAGATGGGTCATGTCGTCTTTATTCCAGACTTAATTCTGATCACCTTTTAGAATGAATTTGAAACATGGGAGAAGCAGAATTATTATTTTCTAATTTCTTTGGAGAACTGTGGTCCTTGGGGCACTGAGATGTTACTTCTCTGATGCAGCCTTCTTCAAGATATTTCTCATGTTATTAAGTCAGACCATGAACTTCCTATCTCTACTTGCTGGTTGTCCTGACAGAGTCATAGCAGAGTGTGTGGTTTTTAGAAACACATAATCAGTTAGTGCTGATGTGACCACACACACTATTAGTATGCAGAAAACACAGCTGTGCCCAGTGACAGTAGGAATTACAAAATATGTTGGAACTTAGATACGGAGAACAAAGTTCCTGGCTGTTGGCTGTTAGAATACTGCCATTCTGCGAAAGATTGATTCTTCCTGTGGCTGCTGTCATAAGTATTTAAAAAAAAAAAAAAATTGTAGTATTAAAGATCCATTGCACTTTTAATTTTTTTTTTATTGCAGTCCTTACTTCTGATCTTGCTCCCTGGGAAGCACCACAGCTGCCATTTCACTTAGTAGCTGTGCTTTCTTGGGGTGGGTTAAAGGTTTCCTTTGTATCTTGGCAACTTGTTTTAAAAATGTTTGTGGATCACCCATGATGATGGCACTGCGAAAATGCCTGAAGTGATCCATTACATTGTTGTGAATATTAATATTAGATTGTAAAAAGCTACCACTCAGTTGTTGTGAGTTTGGATGTTTTGGGAGGAGTCATCAACATGTTTCCGTCATTTAAATATTTAATATATGAACTACTTACTGCTGAATAAATGATGAATCATTAGATTAGGATATGCCTTACTATTAGTACTCATGCCTGTCATTTGAAAGGGTATTATTGGTCATGCTTTCCTCCAAACTGGCTGGGTAGCTGGATGCAGCTGCTAGGCTTTAGGATTTTTCCTTTTTATTTGAAAGGGATAGCCAAGAATGTTAGGTATCTTCATTGTCAGCAAGTAATGGTAAGTAAAGCTCTGTGTTGCCAGTATTTTCATGCTTTCAGATGGGTGTACTACATGTGTAACTCTAAAATTCTTTAGTTATTTTGAGGCAGCATGGTTCAATAATACATGGATAAACATTGTTACTGTCCATGGTGTAGACTTAGGCTACTTCAGGTGCTTGTTGCAGGTCTTTGTGCACTTTGATCGTCTGGCTGTGGCCAGCATCAACATTGTTTAGGGCCCTGCTCTGCCACTGTGGTTTTGGTAGAAGTCACTCTAGCTGCGTGTGCTTATGTGGGCAGACAATGTCTCTTTATGCCACTGGACCCCCACAGAAAACTTGACTTCATTTTTGTTAGTGACATGTTGCATGCAAGTAATAAACGAAGAGAGGAGCATTTTGATAGCTTGTCAAACCTTTCTGTGGTGGTCTGAGAACCAAGTTTGTCAGGATGTGAAAACATTAATGATCCCTCAGTTACACAGGGGAAAAACAAAAGCCTACAGGGAGCTATAAATTTGAGTGTCATTTACTCCAGAGTACAGTGCTGTCAAAGCAGAGCAGAAGGATCTATTTGGCACTGATAATGAGGGAAATTTGATGCATCAGGAAAATAAAGGCTTGCATTGTCTGACAATGATTCAAAGCAAAGATTTTGAAATAATTAGACCATTTCTTTATAAAACTCTCTAACACTTTTCCTCCTTGTGCTCATCACGCTTTAATGTTGTTTCTTAGTTGTCAGGAGAAAAAGCACCAACAGGTGCTACTTTGTAGTGAAAGACAGTCCAAGCACAGCAGGGTTTGCATCAAGATTTCTTCCAACTCAACAGGCTCTTTTTCTCAGTGCTCTGAAGGGGACTCTTCCAAATTATTGTCATGCCTTGCTAGTAGTCAGGCTCAGGAAGAGTGGGAACATGCTGCAGAGCATTCAGAGAATGAACACAGCCAATTAATCAGGCTGCTAAGCAAGGAACACAAGATTTGGGCTGAATTTGGAGCTCATTAGCCACAGGGCGTGAGATGACAACTTGCTGCTTTCCTTGGGCACGCTAAAAACTGCAGCAGGCTGGGATGACAACAGTGCTGCTTGCTAATGAGTGCCAGCATCTGGCAGTGATATAAAAAGAGGGCTTTTCTCTTTTGTTTGAGGCTGGAAAAATGAAATTTCAGAGCTGGAGCGCATGTGAAAAGCAGGCTGGCGGGTTGTTATGGTTTATTTTCCTCTTTCCTCGCTGAAGAACTGTTTCTGCTCTTATTTGTGCTCCATGCCTGACTGTCAGGTTCTTTCTCCTCAGACGGGTACTCCACCATCGACCAGCGGGACAAGGAGCGCAAGTACAAGAGCAGTGACAGCGCGGGGGACGCCTCCGAGAAGGAGCCTCTGAAAGTGAGCTTCCTCTTCTGCTGAATGCTAGCTGGTGCCTCTGAAAGAGAGGAAGCCTGGTGCCCTCAGCAAGAAATACGGGGTAGTTAATAACCAGGGGGCTGTAAAGGGCTTCTTTATTTTCAGATAAAGGCGCTATTTTGAAACTAGGATGAAAAAAAAATACTGCTTTGCAGTGCTGGAGCAAGTGCAGGCAGTCGCTGTACTCCTGTAAATGGATGAGGCTGTAGAAATAGAAAGTGTCTGTTCTGTCACCCTCATCCAGGCAGCACTCCCTAGCCCAGAAGTGTATAACTGTGCCTTCTGAAAAACAAATTTAGATGATTATGTAATTTAAAAAAAAAATCTTAAATCACAAAGCTCTTTGTATTGTGAGTTCTGTGCAAACGTGGCTTCATAGGCTCTGTTATTTGTGTTGCATTCCTATACATTTTCAGTAGATCTTTTACAAAGCTGATTAATGCAATGGCCATCAGCTCTTCCTGGCCTCAAAACAAGCTTGTCTTTTCCCCTGAGGAAGTAATTTCAAGGAGGAAAGGGAGGAAGAGTTCATTTAAGCATTCATTTAAGCAAGAGTCAGTGGTAGGGAACACTATTGTTAGTCTGCAGAAGGTTGTCCTTAATAACCTTCAACATGTTGCTGATAATATTAGAAAATCTAGACGATTCTTTTTGAGTGGAAACAATTTAAACTCCTGTCAATTGAAAGGAAAACCCACTATTATTGAGCAAGGGAAATAAAAATGGGATTTGGAGAAAAATATTTCCGTAGATCATGAATTGAGATGTTCTACTGCATCAGTCTACCCATATTAACTTTCCTGGCCATGCATTTCCTGCAGTGTCCTGCCTTTCCGTGGGGGTATATCCTGGAGAATGCTTCAACCCAGCCAGACATTGTTTTAAGCACAGATCACTCTTCAGTTTACCATTTCTGGGTATAGCCACACCTTGTTGGAGGCTGCCCAGTTAGACTTTTTAGAATGATAAAACTGAGCTAATGACTCAGGTCATGCATGGTCATCCCCTGCTCCAACGTGGCAAGAGATGGCCCTGCTTGAACCAGTGTCAACAAAATAAACTTCCTAGTTCCCTCATCACGGTTCTGTTTTGCAAGGTTGCAGTGTGAATGGATGCACTAAGAGACATAATGTTGATCAATAGGAGCTTGACAGAAAATGTGTTTCTAGGGAAAACAGGCTAAGGCATGAAAGTGAACAAATTGGTTATTTTTGCCACTCAAAATTAATTCAAGTGATCTAGAGCAACCCTCAAAATCATGTCAAGCAGCCCAAACTGCAGTGTATGTCTGAAGTAAGGCACAACCCAGTGAGTTGTGCGCTCCGTGAGTAGCTGCTTTGCTTTCATGAGAAAAAGAAAAAATTTCACCTCGACAATATCTTCTGTAGTCTGTGCTGCCTCTTGGTTTTAAGGACAGAGGGTAACCTGATTTCAGGCTGTTGTACATGTCAAAGGTACGTGCTGCCATGCCCTCGGCTGGGCAGAGCCAAGTAACTGCTACTCGGCCTTGCAGTGCTGTGAAAAAGAGATCTGTCTGTTGGGTCTTCTGGCTTGTGAGCTGTTTGATAACCATGGCAATGAGGCTCAAGAGTGGCCAAAAGTTGTGACTCGTGATGGCAGGGAGGTGCAGCCTTATGGCTGTTGCAGATGCTTTTGTCAGTGTTGTGCTTTTGCTGATCTTGTTTCTTTCTCTACCACTAATTTTCCCTTTAAGCTGACTGGTGGTTTTGTTTGATTAATCCGCTCTGTTTTTGCCTTTAACTCCTCACCCTGTGCTGCAGAATGACACAAATAGGAAAAACATTAACAGGAGTAACAGGGCTTCGGTGAATCTGGTGGATGCCCGTGACATTAAACCCCAGCCTGTTGACTCCTGGGTCTAATTTGCATGCATGGTAGGTCCTTTTAATGGTAATTGGTGCTAGTGATTAACTTGTCTCGTGCATGATCTGTATCACTGTGGAATCTCTTCCAGGCTAACTTGCTAACTGGGTCAATTAAGACGAATGAAAATGCATTTGAAAATAAAAGCAGTGTTTATATTCAGTTTATCTCTAATGAGATGCAGTCAAACACCACTGTTTGAGTAAAAAATAACTTATCCAATAACCAGACAGAAAATTAATGTCACAAATGAATGGTTGTCAGCTGAAATGTGAATGATTTCTGCTGTTAGGCCATGGGGATGGATTTGAGCAATGTGCGCCTGCTTCCAAGCATTTCCAAATTTTATTTTTTTTTCCCTCTATGTTAATTATAAGGATTAGCCTGAGACTTAAGGAAAAGCATATCCTTGATTATTTCTGGATGTCCCCTGAGGTTCCCGTGAAACACACAGCCATGCCCATTTGCAGGAAAGCTGCTGACTTTACACAGGTTACTTTGCAAGGAGAGATGGTTTTGGTTACACAAGAAACATAGGCCCACAACTCCTACTTCTCAATTTTCCTTTTTTTTTTTTCCTGTTGCAAAAGAAAGATGCCTTTTTGTCGCTTTCTGGTTCTCTGCCTTTGCCACGTGCCAAGTTCCTCAGTAATGTCTCTGGCCTTTCTGTGCTCCTGCCACTGCTGATCTGTCTGCTGCTGTCTTGCTAGACAGCCCTCTGCCCCAGTCACACCTTCTCACACTCCACCAGTGGTGGTCCTGGGTTTGGAACAGCAGATTTTATGCCCCTGGCTGTGACGAAAGGGAAATCCTGGTGACTGGTGTGAAGGCACTGGGCAACTTTCCTGTCAGGATAGACAATAGGCGTTTAAGGTCCAAATTCCGAAACATCATTCACTCCCATAACTCCACGTGGAAAACACTTGCATGAGTAGGGGATAAAACTCCTTCATGGTTTTGGGTGGTGGTGGCAGCTTTTGGTTTTTTAAACCCCTCCATCTTCATTTAAGAGTCTAGTATAAGTGCCAAGTGTTCACAGACTGTTTCTGTGCCTGGGTTGGAAGCATCTGCCCAGAGCAGTCTGCAGCACTCACGTAGCCACAGAGCAGGCCCTGGCACCACTGGCTCCCCACGGCACTGTGTGGTCAGCACTTGCTGGCCCAGCCAAAGGGCAGAGATAAACGTGTGCAGTGCCCATACACTTCACTCCTGCATTCTTCCTCTGGGCAGTGAAGGCTTACAGGTGGTGTGCAGGCTTTGAAAAATTAACTCTGTGCTCATTTTTTTGCAGTCAGACCCTTCAAGGAACCCTTATATTTGGGATAGGTTGGTGTTTTCTACCACTGGGTGATGGAGATCACCAAAGGCACATTGCTTGCTGTTATTAATTAGTTTTGACTTTATTTTGCAGGGCTAGAGTCCAACCACATTTTTTTTAATTGAGGGGGAGAAACAAACATTGAATCGACACAGAGGATCTCATCAGTCACCACTGCCATTCAGATTTGGAGGGCGCTGCATCACCGACCAGGCTTGCAGATTCTAGGAGGGTGTGGGGAGAAGACAGAAGTGACTGCCCTCGCCAGCCCCGGAGCACCATGCCTTACAGGGAGACAGTTTGCTCTTTAACTCAGCTACATTCCCACCAGAAAGAGCCACCACCTCCCCCTCCCTCCCACTCCTGCAAGAAGAAAGCAAGCAAGAGAAGAGAATCCAAGCTTCCATCCAGCTGACTGCATTCTTAGGTGACTCTTAGGTGTGGATGGTGCCAAGTATGAGAAGTAAAGGTCATGTGGTTACAAAGAAGACGGCGTCACAAGTGAAAGAGAGACTGCAGAATGTTTGAAGTAATATCGTAGGTGTAGCCATGAAGATAATAGCACTTTTCTGGTTTGGGGCTCATTGTTTTGTTGGGTGTGGGTTTTTTTGTTTAGGGGGATTTCTTTTGAACTGTGAATCTAACATTTTTAAAGGCTTTTTGAAAACTGTTTAGGTTTTCTTTATTATTTCCACGGAAAGTGCAGGAATGTTGAGTGGGTTTATTGGATTTCAATGAAGGGAGGAAATGCAGAACAAAAACTATTAAACGCTAGTCAAACGGACTGGAGGGTGGATGACAAAATTGATGCAAGCTGTATAATCTGCTTTTAGAGTAAGCTATATCAGTCACAGCTCTATATTTTCATTATAATCTGGTGTACAATACTTATGCCTTTTGAATTTTGTAATGGCTCTGTTTTAATTTCAACACATTGAAAAGCAGTTTACTGAAGATTTCAGTGTTCCAGATTCAGAAATTTATGCTGAGAAAGGGAGTTTGCTGGCTTTTTGTTTTCTTGTTCTCAAAGATTGCAGTAAGGAGCTTTAACATTTTACACATACCAATGTTGCATTGATGGTGATTAACAATTTCTTTTGCCATAGCTGTTAACATGTTGGTTGAAAATAGCAGCTTTTTTGTAGGATATCTTATTTTGATCATGCTATAAATTTTAGATGGATCTTTCAATTATTTGATGGTAGATTTATCACTGTTGGATCCATGTTTGCTTCAGTCTGTAAGTCCTGACAAAAAATGCCACAAAGGGAACCGGTTTGGCATTTTTTTAAATCATCATCATGATTTCTTGTTCCTTTGGTTTTGTTTTGAGATCACATATTGTATTTCGTGTGAAGATCACCCATGTGCCACAGTTCTCCTCTGAGATGCTAACGCCTGCTTTGTGTCAAGGGGAGTTTTTACCTCACAAGAACATACTCTGCATACATGGTATCAACTAACTGGCTTCAGATCACTGGTTTTCTCCAGGCATTGGTCAAGGAAGGGCAGTAGATGAGAATAGGAACCAAATGTCTTACTAGTAGCATCAGAGGTGTTTTGCTGATTTTATTTGGTTGCCACTGTTCTTTGATTGCCACATTTAAACAAGCTCCATAAAACAGTGTGACTAGAATGCATATTTCTGAATCTAGCAAACATCATTTGCTGTTTTCTGTGCCTGCCATTTCCTTTGTAATTAAGAAGGGGAAATATCCAACAACCTCACCTCCCCCAGAATATTACTGTAATAGTAAACATCTAAAATTAAAAAAAAAAAAAAAAATTTAAAAACTCTTTAAAAAAGGAAGTACCAAGAGCTTTGTATCTTCTTGGGTATATTAAAAATTTGACATGAATACATATATATAAATAAATAAATCTATATATCTATATATATATATTGTTGTGCAGAGGATAGGTTAACAAAACCATGTAAAGTTAGTTTGCAGGAGAGGGAAGCATTTGTTGATTCAGGGAAAAAGACTGATGCCAGAAGCTGTCAGTGATTTGGATGATACACGTGCTCCTTCGCACCCTCCCTTTTTGATGCTCATCTCCTACATACATTGCAGTGGTCACTTCTGGATCCTGGGGAAGGTGAAGCTGCTTGGAGCAAAGTAAAATAGCAAAGATTTTTAGGTTCTTCACCTGCATGAGAGTCCTGTTGGGCCAAAGATGCTCAGTGGATCCAGGGAAGCGAAGAGCTAGCTGAGTGATCTGTGTCGGGGCAGCGTCTCTGTGTAGACGTGAAGCGTGGCAGTGAAGTGGAGACCCAGTCTGACTGTATATTGTATCAATGGTGCTCTTTTCATACTTGTCCTGCCAATACGCGGAGACCCTTTTAACCAAGCTACACAGAAGAGTTTTATATCACTTTTGGTTATGTACTTGGTGTATTCTTTTTGTATATGAAAGGATTTTTTTAAAAAAGTTCAGTAATTAGCAATGGAACCTGCTTTGTAGCTGATCTAGAACAGTGTAAGAGAAGGGCCGTGCTGTCAGTCTGTCCCTGATCTACTTTAAACCATATATTTACCAAAGGAGTCTGAGCAAAAGTTCACTTAAAATAAAGACCTGAGTGTTGAAAGGAGTCTCTGCTAAGACTTTGTGATTTAGTTACTGTACAGATATTTCAAAGCTAGCAAGAGATAACAGTGAAAACTGCAGGAAGGGGGAGGTGAAGTGGCACAGGGCCGATTTAGGTCCATGACCTCCAATCCCAGATATCCCATGGCTCTCAGTAGGGCACTACAGGGACACTCAAAATCTAGATTTGAATCTACTTTGATCTCTGTCATTAGTGGGCTAATGACACCCAGCACAACTTGAGAAGCAAATTCAGACCTTGTCCCACTTTCTCCCAAAAGTTCTTTTGGTATTTAACCTCATCCTGTGCTAAGCCAGCCTCTCGGTCAGGGTAGTTGTCATTGGCTGCCCAGGGTCATGGCAGCAAACTGTTCTTTGCTTTCCTGGGAGTAAGTGTTTGTGGCAGCCTGCATAGTGTGAGCTGACAACATCGTTTTATTACTGCAGAAAAGCAAAGGACGGTATATCAAGAAGTCAAATACCAAGTCCATGGGCCAAGATTTCCTCTGGGAATCACACATCTTACCCCTGCCATTCCCATGCCTTAGAAAAACCATGAATTCCCAAGTGTATTGCAGTAACCCGTCATTTACATTACTGTGGGGTTTTTTTCTACTGAACAAACTGTTGTTTGGGTGTTGAGGAAGGAAAATGGGATTGGGGGTGAACTGTATGTGAGAATTTACTGTCTTCTATTATCAGCTCACCACCTGAAGTCCAAAGCAAAATACTTTGAACTAGATCTGGTGATTTGATGTCCTTTCTGTCTATGGCCACAAGCTGGCTGGTGGGATATGTGCCCATGGCTGCCCTTACCTCTCCCCTTGTTGGTGCAAGCGTGACTGGCTGTGTGAGCTGTTCTGGGACGTGGGTGGATCAACCCGTAATTGTGTTTTGGCAGCAGGGACTGTATGTAAAGAAGGGAAAGAGGCAGTGTGTGTGACTAAAGCTGCAGCAGGGTGTAGAGTCTCGTGCTAAAAGGCAGGCAGTGCTTTTTAGGGCTCAGGTATGTGACCTCCTCTTTTTGTGTTGGCTCCACTGTGAAAGCTGGAGGGAGTCTGCCTGTAAAGGGCTGGAGTAAAAGAGATTTCTACCTGCAGAAATTCTAGTGGGAGGAATGGTTGTGGAAGGAAGCAATGGTGTTGCAAGACTCCTGTTAAAGAGAAGGAGAAAATTTGATGGCCCAGTGAGGGCTGAGATAACATAGGGGAGAGGGAGAATTCTGATGGCATGTGATTACAGTAGAACTTTCTTCCCGGGGGGTCGTTTGCACATCTCCCAGGCACCTTCACTAAGCTGTGGAGATTAAAAAAAAAAGCCAAACCACACCACAACATTGTGTGTCAAGACTCCCCTGGAGAAGCATCATTTGAATTCATGACCAATTGTACTTGTGCTTACAGCTTCCCAGGTTGGTCTGTCTGCAGAGTCCAAGGAGAAGAGTGGGAACACCAGGCTTTAGGACATTTTGTTTCTGTCTTGGAGTTAAGTGGTAATTTAGCCTTAAGTGTAACTTGACAGCTTCAGATGTGATGCCAGCTTGAAATGCTCCCCAGAGAAAAGCTTGGGCAGCCATAGGTCCTGATCTTCAGTGTCTCCTGGGCAAGACACCTGCCTGTCCCAGTTCTGCTCTCGTGCACTCGGACATACCAGTTCTGAGCATGCCTATAGCAGGACAGCGTATCTTGTCTCTGTTGCCAAGACACCACAAAAGGGACTGACCTGGAGTCTAGGAACTGATCTGCTGCGGCACATCACAAAAGCAGGGGTGGTGTGTTTGTTAACAGCAGATTGGTAGGTTCTTGCCAGCTCTGAGGAGTAGTTTTCAGCAATGGTTTCTAGAGTGCAAGGCTTATGCTGGGCAAAGCAGCTTCCACTCCTAGAGCAGTTTCAGGAGATTGAAGCTGGTGAGTTACCTTCTGTTACTTGCCTTAAAGTTGAGCCTGTAATTACGCTCAGCTACCCGTGAGAGAGGTGCACATCTGAAACCCTTGGAGCAAGCAACGCTTCAGAAGCCAAATGGACACATTAGAGTGGTTGTAGCCTCTTCTGCTGTCTGACTGCCCACTCAGTGTAAACCACAGTGTGCCAATAACTTCAGCCAGCGTTTTCTGCTCTTGGGGTGGAGCTATGCTCTCACAGTTTTTGGAGGTGTTTATATAGGCATAATTTCTTGCAAAATTTCTTTTAATTCCACTAAAATCTGGTGTTTCTTTATCTTTGACAGATAAATTCTCTGATTTATTGGTACAGTAACTAATCTAGTGCATTTAAGGGGAAGGTGTTATGAACCTTTTTTGTTCTGTCTCAAGTTTTACATCAGGGTAGGATGTTCTGAAGTCCAAGGAGGAGAGAGGAGGAGGAGGAGGAAGACAGCGCAGATACAAGTCCTGCCAATCTGGTTCTTACTGTTCAGAAAAATAACTAGACTAAGAAGCTTACTGGTAATTAGTAGCTAATGTGTTTGTAACTATCATGTGCCTTAAAATTTTCATGGTAGGAGAATTAAAAAAAAAAAAATCAACAATGTGTTTTCTGTAATACTGCTCAACATTCTCTCTGTAGTTTAGACTGGTGGGGTTTTGCATTGTATTTACACTGTACTATAAACTGAAACACTTAGAATGGTTTGATTTTACAAGTATGGAGAGGAAAAAAAAAAAGGTGGATTATGCTTTTCATAGAACAAATGTTGCCATGACAGAATGTATTATAGGATCTTTCCATAATGCAGACAAGTAGAATGCTTGTTAGAAACCAGGTATGTAGGATAACAATTTGGTGTGTTTTCAATAAACCATGCCTGGAAAGAATATATGTGCCATTGGTTATCTTTTTGTTACATCAGGTATCTCAAATATTCTTTGGCTTTGCAACAGCAGTTTTCTGTGGCAAGGGATTACTCAATCCTAGCTCAGGTCAGCACTCGGTGTTAGTAAAAGGTCAGTGGTGATGAGGGCAATGGGAATATCTTTTAAATTAGTATAGGTGAAATTTTAGATTCATTGCTATAGGCTGCAGTTGTAGCACAGTCTTCTGTAAGGACACTGAACTGTAGATTGTGGTTTTTTTCCTTTTTTAATATACAAGTATATTTCTGTGGGAAAGATATCTGCAACACTGTTCAAAGGCCTGCACATTTGGGACCACAAGCCTAACTTGCTGATAGCTTTTCCATTTGGAATGTTAGTAACCTTTCCTAATTTAGTCATAAAATCTGTGTGACTTTACAAAGATTTGACATTTCTGAAATATGTTTAAGTATTCTCATAAACGTGTGTAAGAATAATGGAAAAATCTTTTAAGTTCATTGTGCTGATGCATGAGGTTTGGTTGACATGAGAAATTGTTATTTTGGGGATGTGCCAAATAATTTACATTTGTTGCCTTGTGTGGGAGAGAAATCCTGATACTGGGAAGTCAACCATGTATTTCAAGTAACGGGCAGTTACTGACAGATCTTAATTCTCTGGAGGACTGGCTCTCCCTGGCATGTTCATCTGTGGTTTTAGGATCAGGAGGGAGACTGATGCACCTGGACACATCATACTTCCTGACATGCTGTCTTGGAGCATGACAAAACCCAGTAAATCTTGACATGTGTTCTGCAAAGTCTTACAGACAGAGTGGAAGTCAGGCTATCTGTGAGTGAAAGGCTGATGATCCATTGCCAGTAGCAGTTGCCATATGTTTGTTAATTCCTGATTGTACTATTCACAGCACTCTAAGGTTCCATTTACTTGCAAATGCTTGCAAACGGCATCTGGAAGCTCATCTTCAGCTTGCTTCCCTCTTTATTTTGTATATCCTGAATTGCATCCCCAGGAGTTTTGTAAAATGGTCTCCAGATTCTGTTCTTGGCTCTGGAGGATCTAGTTTTCCAAGTGCTGTGGCAAGATGTGGGCTCCCGGGCTTAGCTCTGGTTCCTGGGTATCATCGGTGTTGCGCTGCGGTGAGGAATCTGACTTTTTCTTTGTGGATGCACTAATAGGGCAATGAACACCAGATGCTGTAGGTAAGGTACTGAGCTAAAACAAATATGTTGTTTCTACAACTGACCTTTTACAGCTGTCAAAGTTATTTCATTTCCAGCTTATAACAGGTTGGGCAAATGGAAGCAGCGAGTCCCGCAGGTGAAAGGTTAACCTGGTAACAATGGGCAAGAAATATCACAGCCCTCATCGCTTTCAGGTTTCAGCAGTGTCTTGGGGGAATAGTCTGTCCCCACGGATCTCTTCCCCAGTATATCACTGTGGAAAGTCTGTGCAGCTGGAGCATAGCAATGGCAGGGTCTCACTCTGATGATTTTATAATGGGAAGTTGTTTTATTATGGGATCATTAACGGAGCTGTAGAGATAGAGGCAAAGACTAAAGCTTTACCACACTTAGTTTGTGTACACAGCACACATAGGTAGCTCTTATTCATAAGATACTTTATAATTGGTTCCTAACTGATGGACTGTTCAAGCACAAAAGTACATGTCACTGCCGTGATGGTGTCACCTGTGGTGAGAGAGTTGGGACCTCAGTGGTCCCCCTCTGGCTGCTCTTGTAGGGTGTTCTGTATGTTGGTTGTGTTGCATCTGTTTGACTCATTGCTCAAAATTTCTGCCATGAGGTGCTTTTCACTTCTTTATACCAGTGGGAGGAAGCACTAGCTCCTGTTCAAACACATGACTGCTCTTGGCTCTGATGGGTAATCCCTGTTCTGCTAGGATTTGTAGGATGGCTACACAGGTGCTGTTGAGCTCAACTGGGTACTAAATTAAGAAGCGAAAGGGAACAACACTGGCTCTAACTTCCTTGTAAATCCTTCTCTCTTGGACACTGATTTAAGCAACTAGTTCTATATTTTGCAAGATAACATCATGCCTCTGAGGTAACAGACTGGCAGAAACCAGACATCGCTTTTCATGTTGCCAGAATCACTAGGACAACCTAGGGAGTAGCTGTCATTTGGATAGTATATTTCAATTACCAGTATTTGGTGGGATCAGCCATTTGTTGCTTGAGTTGTGAGAATGTGCTGAAAACCGTGTTGTTTTAAGGGGAGTTCCTTCCATTGGGGCCTTTCTATCAGTAGTGCACTGTCAGTAGGCAGTCTTCAAACACATGCTTCCAGATGCCCAGTTCCATACCTGTCTCGTGCAAGAATAAGTTGTCTTCTAATTGCAATAGACTGATGATGTAGTAACTAGGCTTTTAGAATGTATTTGAATTAGCAGATCCATTGTCTAACTTGTGCTTCTCACAGAACTCAAAGCATGACTTTATTTTGAAGAGTAATTCTTTTCCCTGTGAGCTTTCACATTTGTGTCAGTCACTCATGATCATATTTTCTCAACTGACTAAAAGCCTTTTTTCTAACTGTCAGTCATGCAAACTGAGACAGGGTTTTTCCTTTTCATCCCTTGCCACCAATACTTAAAAGCATTTCAGAAGTGTGGTCAAGTGGAAAAATTTTTCGTGCGTATGGAATTTTGCAAATAATTTGATACATACGCTATGTTTACAATTTGCCATGTGAGAGATCCTTTCTAGTGAATTAAAATACCTTTTTTTATACTAAAAGGTAGCTGTTATATTTGCATATACATTCCATGTGCATTATTCACTGTCATCTTTTGAAATATCCAAGCTGACTCTGTGGGTTCTCTCTTTCTCTCATTTTCTTGACAGTCTCTTGGATGGTAGTTTTGGCCATTAACTAGCACTAGGAATGTATTTTTCTGATCCTGTCTTTTAAAGTGCAGACAGTCTACCTGTTAAGTGTCCTTCAGCATGTATGTGAAACTCCCCAGGTTTGTTTATCAGTATGTGTTAAGTGCCCTGCTACAGCAGGACAGTCTGTTTAGGGGCAAAGGTGTGTCAGCTACAAACAAAAGAGGATTCTTTGCTGTCATGACCTTAGGCATACAGAAAAAAATTCTGGTCAGCTGAGTGTATCCAGATTTTCATGGGTGCACTAGAAACTTGTGTGTGCCAGCAAACAGGCCTGAAGATGACTCCTTTGCAAAAGTTGCGTGGTGTCACCTAAGGAGTTTGGCCCAGTGACTTTGAGTGGAGCCTGAACACCATGAGGATGTGCTGCTAAGTGAGCTTACAGAATAAAGAATTGATTCATTCACAGTATGAGTTAGAATTCATAAGTAACACAGTGTTAGAACTCAGGGTCTGCTCCTACACAGGACAGCACAACAGTCACAAGGGGCTGCTTCTGCATGATCTAATCCAGTACAAGATTTGTGTCTCTCCCAATGTGGCAGTTTAAACAGTTAAAGTCTGATAATGTTGCCTTGTAATATCCCAGTGAAACGCACCCATTCCAAGCTGGCTGGGTCACCATGGTTTGATTGGTACATTTCTAAACTGGCTCTTGTCACATTAGCCTGTTCTAGATTTCTTTTATACTGTGGAGCAGTTACCTGCCATGATTGTTATTGGTGTCGTGGAGGTGGATTGGCTGTAGCACCCAGGCCGGGGTAGGTGCTGCTTTAGCAGGGTGGGCTGTGAAAGAAAGAAGCTGTGTAGAAGAAATCCATAATGGGAAAAGTGAGAATGGTTATCCCTAATTTTCACTCTGATTTTCAGCTGTTGGATCTTTCCATGGCTGTTCCAAGGCTGGAAATCCCAAGTGCAGTGCAAAATTCATAGGAAACAAAGGAAGTCACGTGCCTGCTCTATTGTTTTTTAGGTTTTATTTATAAATGCGACCATTGCCTCATATAATCACAGCAGGACATGCCAGGAAATGCCAGTGGATTTTTGCATTGTTCAGGTGAGTCAAAGACTTCAGATTTGGTTTTGTATCTTCTCAGTGATAATCCTCATTATTCACACTATGTTAACGACGTGAAGGTTAACCAGGGAGTGCAGGACCCACCTGGTAAAATCCATTCCTGTCTTTATACAGCATCTTGAACACCAGCACTTTGGAGTAAGCAGCCTGCCCTGCCCCTAAAAAGCACACACTATGTTTATACAATATAACGAAGGGATAAGTAAATATGAAGGGATAAACAAGGTCTCTGATAGTACATAGTTTTGGTGTTCTTTAGGAAAGAGCCTGCTCTTTTTGTTATCTGTCTGTTACTCCATTTATTTTCATCTTTTTACTTCAGGTTTCCCTGCCTCTGCATGGGCCAATTAATTATTTTGTCTTCTGCAAAATTCTGTTTTAATCCCTTATCACTGCGTGGGTCAGTCTTCTTTCAGTGCATGCCATTTTCTTTACCATAGAGATAGAGCATTAACTTGCAGCAGCTATACAAAAATGTATCTGATGCATTAGAAGCCTTCACTGCATTAAGCAGCATCCTAGTAGCACAGTAAAATCAGGGCTCCTGAAGTAGTCTTTCTTTGCAATACACATGCTTTTTCCACTCTGGGTAACAATGAGCTTAGCTTGAGGACACGAACCTTCATAAGTTGCAGCAACTTTCTCCACCCCACCCTAAGCCCAAACTGTGGTGGTTAAAGTTTGAGCTCAAAGTGACAGACTGTTTGATGAGGTGCTGGTGAAGGCAAGGCAACGTGCATCACCTAGGTTTGCTGAATTTTGTGAAAAAACACAACAGACCTTTGAGCAATGACCCTACTTTACTCCAGACCTTGGTTCCCCTGGGTCTAAAATTATCTCCACTAACTCTTGCTTTAGTTACAGGCTCCAACATACAAAACCCCCAGAATTTAAAGCATTGACAAGTTAACCTGTGCAGTTGCATTTATGTAATTTGAAACAAGGTATTAATGGCTCTCTTTATCCCAAAAACACAGCCTTTTCCATAGCATCCTCCACTTTCATATATTCCAGATGAGATGGGTAGTTAGTGCATTGGAAATGGGAGTTGTTGCGGATATAGTTAAGGAATTCTGGAGCTCCTGGGAAGATGACATTGTCAGCCAGAAGAACTGAGCCCTTTCTCAGCAAGTTGCATTCCTAGAAAGAAGAGAAATTGCTTCACGGTGACTGTTAAGAAGACATTGGCTTGAATAGAATGTTCTTTCATGTTAACCATGTCATACTCCAGTGCTTGCATCCAAATACCCATTGCACTACAAGTTTGGAGGGAAGACCAGGCATGGGAGAAGCTGAGTAATAATCTGACCCTTTGTGGTCATGTTTAGTATGCTGACTCCTTCCTTTAACATAATCAGTAGAACATGAGATGCTGTTAACATGTTGGGTCATTCAAGTTCTGAAACAGCAAATCAAGTGCAGTGGAGGTGTGCAGTTTGCTGCTCAGATTGTTTCCAACTATGTCTACATGATCAGTAAGATAGTTTTGGTTTGGGTCTCATGCCTTGCATTTGAAAACATGTTAAATGTTCCTAAGGTCACCTGAGAGACTGGCATGTACTAGTCTGCTTTGGCCTGTCTCAAACTCCAAAACCACTCAATGAAGAAAAGATCTTTCTGTGTTTGTTTTCCTTTCATCTTGTACAACTTTCTACCACTTTATTCAGGAGCTGGGCATAAAGCAGGGTTTGTGCACAACAATTACTGTGACAAATTTCCACAAGGCATAACTAACTTGCACTATTACTTAAAGTGCAATATTTATCCTCAGTAAACCTACAAACCTAATTTTTACTGGTATTTTGGACTAGTATTAAGTTGCCTGTCTGAGCTTAGCTGTTTTAGAGCAGTCTGTAGTTAATCAGGCTGGTTGATTATCCTGTGTTTACAGGCAGCAGTTGTAGCTGGAACATGAGGTGGTTTCTGTCACTGCAGTACATTGGGGAAGTCCTGGTGATGAGTGTGCTGCAGAGACTGTTTAGCTTACTGCTTTTTCCTCTGGTGACTGAACACCAGTTAGCACAGTAGAAGCAATTTTAGATACAAGCCAAATATCCTTTGGTCTGATGTGCTGCTTACAGAAGCCTACAAGTGACAACATGCTATGCTGTATTTTCCACTGGTCATCAGGATTTCAGATGCTCTTTGTTGTCAGGCTTTTCTAGAAGTGCATGAGAAGGAATGCTGTCCAGGCCACTTGCAATATGTATTTGATGTGAATATTTTATATTCATATTTGATATTCACCTTTCGTTCTGCAATACCTGCCAAAATTGCATGTGAGGTTTGTAACAGCTGAGAAAATGTGGGGATCTTCATGTTTCTCCTCTCACCACTTAGTGGTGGTTGGTTTGTTTCTTTAAGCAAAGCAACTTTATTTCACAGTTGCATCAGACTGACCATTACCATGGAATTAAGCTGTTTGTTTTGGCCTTGTTGTGAAGGTTAACTGCTGATAAGGATGTGCTAGCTCTTCCCAGTGGAAAGAGCTCAGTCATCCTTACACAGCCACTTTAGAAGAAAACATTCTCTGGGTACAAAATAACTGTAGGGAGGGAACATTTTCTTCAGCTACTGCTGTGTAAATTCAATACTGGCTATTCATAACCCCAAACAAATTTCCTTTTCAGACTGCTATCTGGAGGACAGGGCTGAAATTAAAAAACAAGGGAGCCTGGATGAGAAAATAATGTAGACCTCAAGCTGGGGTCAGGAAGTAGTTGGCAGGTTCTCTGTGGAAGAAAAGTGGATTTATTTGTGAAGAAAATAATTGAAAAATTACACTTCCATACAAATAGCTAAGCAATTGTAGAAAAATTCCATCAGCCTGCAGCTCCAAAGCCAGGAGAGTATCTCTGTGCTGTGTTGATAGATACAGATGTTGTGAATCTGTTATTTTACATTTGAAAATGCCTTCCTCTCCAGCAGACCTCACCTCTCATTGCCCACTGCTGTCACAGCCAACTTGTTTTGGAATGCTGACAGTAATGGTTCGGATGGGTTGGGAAGAAGCAAGCCTAATTTTTCCACGTTTGGGGCTAGAGATGGAGTTGGACAGCACTTCCCTGGCCAATGCCTAACTGGGGCACTCCTCTGAAAGTTGCTTTGCAGCCAATTAATTAGATGGTGTAAAGACTCCCAGAAAGGTATCACCCAGCTGTGCTACCAAAACAGTATTTCATCAAAAGGTTCTCCTGGCACAACAGACCCCGGGGCAGGGGCAGGGGGGTACATATTGAGGAAATTGGAGAGGTGGAGGTGGGATATACAGGTCCTAAGTCTCACCTGTTCCCAAGATCAGGATGCTTTTGGGTCAATTGTTGCAGTTGGTGAGCATGCAGACAGTCCTAGGGAGTGTAAGGCCCAGACCATGCACTCCTCCAGCTGGAATGCCTGTTGCAGACCAATTGTTCAGGAAACAAAATGGCTCAGCAGTATTTACCAAGTCCTGTCAGCACTTGTCCCTAACAAAAGTGTGGGGTCCTGTCCCCCAAATCTTCTTACTTTAAGGTTGCTATTTTGGCTGCCGTTCTTCATTTTACAGAGGATGAGGTCCTTCATAAAGAATATAGGCCTCAGACATCGAGGCATTTGCTACTTTAAGACTGGAATTGTGCAAACTGACCTGAAGCAGGATGGTGTCTGGTGCGTATTTGTCTTTCCAGTGGTCCAGGAAGACAAAATCCAGAGTATCCACTTCGTATTTTTTCTTTAGCTGGGGGATAATTTCATTTGAAGGGCCTTCTAAGATTTTTACCTGAAATGCAAATACATCTGATGAGTTGTGAACCATTAGGAACAAGGACATGCCTCTAGCTCATTTTAAATTGTGTCCAGACATCAGTGAATCCTGTTCGTAGCTCTGTTGCCTCAGTTGAATTATTTCATAGAGTTATGTCAAGGATACTTTTTTCTTTTTGACAAATCAAGTCATTTATGTTCTAAAATATGGTGCTGGTTGGTTTGGTTATTTTAGGGTTTTTTAAGTAATAGCAGAAAGTGACCTGTTATTTTTGTTGGATAATGTGATTCTTTACTGGAAACATGGGAATCTTCTGTTGGAAACAGTATTTGTAACTATGTAACTAAAAAAGTAGTTAAATCTTAGTTGAATCTTGTAATCCAAGGGAAGCAAAAACTACAGAGAACAGGTTAGTTTAGAAAAATGTTGGAGGTTACAGTATGTTAAACTGATATGGCCAGTAGAGGGAGGAGGCAGGACAGAGGTTATTACATTTTCCTCACAAGTTATTGGCATAAGTACTGTTAAAGAAGCTGCTGCACATTGATTTGTTACACAAGCACCATATACTGTAAGCAGAGGAAAAAGCGGTAGGGAAATCTGTCTGGTTTATGACTCATAGCTGCTCAGGAGATTAAATAAAATGGGGAAAATGGAATTCTAGATGTCACTAGTACTTCAGGTTCTCTTCAACAAGTTAAGAAATGCATTAGAAGGTATCATGGTGGGATTTGTTACCTCTAGTTATATCTACATTGAGCTGAGTTGTCTAGTGCAATAGGCACTTCTCGGGCATGAATCCCCTGGCCTGCTGTAGATGCCTGCCTTGGGGCGAGGTGGATTATACACTGGAAACATCTGCATCTCAACCAACCACACAGAGAGTCAAGACACCTCAAACTGCACAAAATTTAGGTGTGACCAACTAGATTTGGGTAAGTATGCCTCATCTGAAGTCTAATTGCACATAATGCAACTGCTTCTTGTGAGCTTTTGTAACAAATTAGACCATGTTTCATTTTTTTCTGTTGTGCATACTCAGTCCTGACACTGAGTTGAACTTTTTGGTTTATATAGAGAAAACCAATATTCTCATCTAACTTTTGAGAGGTGACCTAGTGAAGTTGTCAGCTGTTCTGCTGTGAGAAGTGAGGGACTGCAACTAGGCATAGATCTAGTTAAATAAGGGCTGTTGGGGCAAGAAAAGAAAGAACACAAAATGTCAGTGAATGAATAACACCTGGAAATTGTAGAAAAGCTTCTGATTATCAGGAGGAGGAATCTGGGGGGAGTCTTGCAGGTCAATAATGGCAGTAAATCTAACTGGTTTTGCAACACTAGATATGCAATACTAATTTTATGAAAAGGACTGAGTGCTGATGTCCTGCGACTGTGATAAGTGAAATAATTGACCCTGGAGCCTCCCTTTAGGCCTGTATTATTCTCACAGTCACTATGGGTGACTAAGTCACTACACACACACCCCTTGACAAGCCTCAAACTGTACCCTGACTCTCAGCTGAGTCTGCATCACTGCACCATACTTAGACCCCCGACTGCTGCAAACAGTTGTAGCTCACTTGCACTGTATATACAGAAGACACTGGTGGCTTTTCCCAGCTATAAAGCCTGATGGTTAAACATTGCAAGTCTTACACCACTTAGGGTATAATACTTACTTGACAAGTAAAAAATTTAAACCCATTACTGTTGTTTCCATGGATAGGGTCCCACTCTCCATGTACTGCTTCCTCTTACCATCCAGAAACATGTGGTATTTACCTTATCTTGTACCCCAGCAAACTCAATCATCTGTTTAGCTATAGCAGCAAATTCTGGGTTGAACTCCACAGTGAGAAGACGAGCTCCTGCCTTCAGCAGCCGAGCGATCCGAACTGCTGAGTAGCCACAGTATGTTCCCAGCTCCAGTGCAACGGATGGATTGACCTCTTCCACTGTCTTGTCTAGAACTAAACCTGAATTAAATGGAAATAGGTTAACTTCTGACAAAATCAAACTGATTCAAATACAGAAGAGCAAGTCAGTGACAAGAAACTTACAAAGTCTGTGCACTCAGCTGCTCAGGAGATGGAAAAATTAAGGGTTGGTGTAAACTTACCAATAATTTGCAAATTGGCATATCTGATCAAGGTGATCATGGACATTCTAAGTTTTGAAATGCAAGCTTTCAACTTAAAAAACCTTACTTTGTTTCACAATATAAACAATTCTGGGTAAGGAAGTGCCTGAATTAACTAAAATATTTATAGTGTTATGAGTGAAAAATGCAGTGTGTGGGGTATTTTTCCAAGAGGGTATCACAGAAACTGACTATATTTGTGAAATATATAGCTGCTGACTTTTGAGTGCTCCTATTTGTTGCAAATGTTATATGCAGTAGTATGATAAAAAATTTCTTGTGCTAAATAAATTGATGGGATGCAAAATATTAGTCAATTGTTAACAGCAAAAAAAAAAAAAAAAAATTCCCCAAAAGTGACAGTTCAGTCCTTCTGAAGAAAAGGATTTATTTGTAAGAAAGCTGTCTTCTCTTACTTCTATGGCTAGAAACTAGATAACTAGTCTGAAAAACTATTAGAAGGGGTTTTACTCTGGCCCATGGAATTTTTCAATATACATATGCATTTTGCTATGTGATATTTTCCTGGTTGTCATTTGTTTATGAATAGTGTGGTGATGATGATGATGTTGCTTGCATCATGAGATCATGTGGTCATTCTCAAAATCTTAGTAAAGATGCATTAACTTTAGTGTCTCTTATCTAAGGGAAGGTCATCTTGTCAGAGCAAACTAAAGTGAAATTTTTAAGAACGTAATCCCAAATAACTGAAGTTTAGAGATTTAAGAATTCCTACTCAGTCACTACCTACTGTTCAGTTGCTCTAGGCACCCCAGATGGGTATGCAGAGGAGCTAGTTTCACAAAAACTACCCATTTTTATTGCAATGCTTACAGTTGTGTTTCATTAGCTATATTAATCCCAAACTAACAAAATTTTCCCTCCAGTTTCCTGACAAGAGGTATTTTTGTGTCTAATTCACAAGGGAATATGTTAGCATTTTGCCATTACAGTTTTTTGAAAAGATTGTCATTTTCCTGCAGCTAAGAAAAAAATGTTTTGTCCACATTTTCTTTTAGGAGGCAAGAAGATGATTACTTGCTAAGTAGCAACAATACCTGATAGCTGCTTTTAGGTACTACATGGGTAGGTTTTCTCCCCTCAGCAGTAAGTTATAACTTATGCTTGCATCTACAAAATTCATGTAGTTTAAAATACTTCTTTATCAATTTACTGTTTTTCAGTTAAGGATCTGAAATTACTTAATTATGCCTTAATGCCACCCTGTATAGGAACTAAGGTATATCACAACCTTAGATTTTTCCCATAAATTGTCACCTGCTGATTAGACACTTGCAATGTACACAACATACAAACCCAGACCTGGTCCTGTGATTTTCTGGATTAGTCACTGGACCCCTCCTTAAAGACACCAGCACAAGCATGCATTGCTCTTTCTGCTGACCACAAGGATGTTGTACTACTTTTTTTTTTTCTTTTCAGCAGGTGGAAGTTACCAGTGAATACAGTAACATGTCCTGTACTATGCCACTCTTGAAGGATCTTTCAAGTTCTGATCCCCGCTGCAATTACCTTTCTCGTTGCCCACATTCATGGCCCACTCTTTCTGGGAGCAATACTTATCTATAGTGTCCATCACACTACAGGGGTCTCCTCGGACTGCATTCTGCAGCACAAAATTTAAAATCCTTTGTTCTTTGCTCTGATTCATGATGAAATTAGTTATTTTCTCCCGGATTATTTCATTCCAGATAAGGGCAGCGGTGCCGTTTTTCCTGATGAGCACCACAAAAAGCAGCAAAATGGAAAGCAGGAGGCAGACGATGAACATAGGGACTGAAGAGCTCTCCAGCATCTGGAAGGAAAGAGAAAAACAGCCCAGGGTTAAGGTGGCACTGGAGAGCACTATTTTTTTTTGTAAATATTAAGTTCAATAACCTACAACCAACCATACTGAACAAGAACATACAGACTTTAATTATGATATAGTCCAAAGGAGCTGAAAATTACTCTCTGTCACTTGACAATGGATGGTGCTCTGTGGCACTCCCTTTAGAAGCCAATTTTACAAGCAGTCAACAAGTAGCTTTATTTAATGCTCTGGTCCCTTCCCCCACGCAGCTGCTCAGTCCTGGCTCCAAGTGTGCCACTTCACAAGGAGCCTTTCAGCATCAAAACAGTTCTAACCATTTTCAGAGGACTTAAAATCTGAAATAAGAGCCTGTATGTGATGACACCTTCCTAGTGTTTGAGCATGGGGAAACTCCTAAGCTCCCCTTGGTAAGAAAACATGGAATGTCTCACCCTCAAGTTTTGAGCACATTATCAGCAGAAACTGGGCACTGTTAGGTACTATTGTGTCAAATCAGTCTGGAGGTGCTAAGTTACCACCTTGCATGCAGACCTGCAGAGAAGCTGAGCTTGATGTTTCAGTAGGACTCAGTGTGCCTCTTCCTTTCAGAGCCTGCAGCGGAGGTGCCTGGTGGAATGGCTTACAGAAGGTAGCAGCCTTTTTCCTGCTCAGAAAACCTTTGGCATGAACCATCAGTCTGATACTTCTGAGAAAAAAAGATACATTTCTTTTATAAAGTAGGGATGTTTTCTCACTGGTTTTAAAAACTGAATCCCTGAATCAGAGAAGAGTCCAGGCTCTTCACATTGAAGAGAGTGTACTTCTCTGTGTCAGTTCAAATTATCTGATGGGATTGTGCTTATTCTGCCCCTGAAATTCAGTGTTGAAGCTGCAGGTGCCTATGCGTGTGTTTCTTATTGAGCGTTTAGGGCATCTGAATGTGAAGCTCAGCAGATGGGATGCATGTCACCCTGTACAGCTCAAGCAATAAATCCCATCAAAGCCATTTACTCTGATGGACTTCGGGCAAGCCAGTATACAGAAGGGTGCATTTACTTCCATGCAGGAGCACACAAGATCTGATAGAGAAAGGGTTCTTAAGAAATTGATTTAGCCTTTGAGAGGATGTCAAACCAAGGGTTCTGATTTGCCTGAGGATTCTCTGCAAATGAGGCTCTTCTTGTACAACCCAAATCCCACTTCATTTCTAATGATGTAGCTTCTAACATCTCCACTTTTGCACCTCTGCTTCCCACAAGTGGGAGCTGACAGTTGCACAGTTGGAATGTGCTCCAGTTAGTACTGGGATGGATGAAAGCCAAGTTCATTTGTTCCTTAAGTCTTGACATTTGAAGGCAGGTCTAAAGGTTTCAGAGCCAACTTCTTGACCTCTGCAGGCTGTTTTGATTTGCACCATTTTTTAAAATGTTTTTTAAAAACATGACACTGAACTCCTTCTAGTCTCTGATTCTTTCTATTAAGTCTCTCTCTCAGCTTGCTGAAAATGGTGAACAGCTTCCACTTGCACATGAATTCATGTTCCACCTACCCTGGAGTTCAGCAAAAACATTGATCCATTGATCCAACAGGAGGTACAGCCTCCTCAAAAAGTTTGCCTAAGTTGCCCAAGACCAGAGGTAAAGGGACCATATGATTAGCCAAATATTCCCCCAGATCTCTTCCTACCTGTTTTTGCTTCCCTTTTTTGTTTCCTCAAAAACTGTCCCAGGAAAATCCTAAACTTTATGGGTGGTCAGACCTCCATTCTGTATTGGGACTTGGCACACACACATTACACATGGGAAAATTCTACCCCACTGCTTTAAATTTTGAATTGTCATGCAGAACACAGACTGAGTTCAGAAGATGACCGAGTTTCTATGGAGATATTCTCATCCTACAGTATAGTAAATGTTTGTTCACACATCCACTTATCTTAGTTGCACAACAAGTATGATTTGTTTGGAGCAGTTAAAAGTATTTCTCTTGCTGGTGAGTAGTCACTGATGTTAACATGGGACCTCTAATGCTTTCCTTGGAAAGTCTGACCTGAGACATTTCCTTTCAGGGCTCACCACCATCATTAGCACATGAAAATACTGCTCCTTGGCTTTCTGAATTTTGTTTTCTAGCTAATAAGAACCTGCTTCTTTACCTCAAAAGGACCATGAAGGAATGTTGTTTTTTTTTTTCCTTTCCTTCTATGCATTAGTAGTTCTACTCTTTAGGCCCAGCTGTCCTCTACCTTCCATATGGGACTCCTCTTTCTAGTTCTTCTATTTGAATATGTTCCACATTATCTGTCCACTGAGAAAGTAGATTGGGCTATGAAAATATCATTAGTTTAACAGAAAAATATCTCTGTAGATTCATTTGGCTTTCATGGCTTATTGGTTGTCTGGTCATTGCTGATGGATCTGGATTACTGACATAGCTGAGAGGTGGTAATGCTGAACTGCAATGAATGGGTGGGGCCCAGAAGCCGTTTGCTGTCCCCAGCAGGTATCTAAGCACCTCGACTCTGGACGAGGGCACTGCATGGGCCCTGCATGCCAGTGACTCCCTTGGTGGCAGTCCAGCTGTGTTCAGGACTGTTGGCATTCTGAATTAGTTCCAACTGCTACCAGACATAACCCTCTGGTTACAACGGATGCTTTGGCATCCTCTGAGTACAGCTTGCTACAGGCTGTTGCTTTGGCACTATGAGATTTTGTCAGCGTGTTTGGGGGGCTGCCCCTCAAAGATTGTTGGACAGCAAGAATTGGATCATAGCTGCAGGATGAACTAGGTGGTGTATTTTCTGAGGAACAGCTTTCCTCCTCTATTGATTAGTGTAGCTGTGAGACCATTTGGTGAGATTTCTCAGAACAGGAAGGGAAAGCATTGGTAGGGTAACTCAGCCCCACTCCCCCTCCTGAAGGAATGCTGAGACTTCTTTTTTTGGACAGGGAACAGATTATGAAGACTTCTTTCTATACTTTAACATATAGGACCTGCTTGTCAGTAAAATCCTGCCCTTCCATTTACACAACACTTCCCAGGCATGGAAGAGTATGTCAGCAAACCAGATTTTCATTGTCTCATTTTCTCATGCTGCTACAGGCTTTATACATGAAAATTACAAGACATAACATGCTCAAAAGCTCATGTATTGAAGGACAGCTTCTTCATTATGTGCAGCCTGTGAAATACTATTTCTTAATGTGTCTCTGTTAGCCAGAGCAGAGAAAAGCACTCAACTTGGATTAGACATGCTGATTTTAGTAACTTCAGCTGATCTTGAACAAATACTTCACCCTCATCCTTACGTGGACAGCAGTATCCTTTAAAAGATTTTGTTGTTTAAAAAGAATGCACTTAGTGCAGAAAGACACCTTGTTTGAGATGTATGTGCCCTATCTTTTCAAAGGCATAGATTGTATTTAGGCTGCTGTGGCCCAGAGCAGGTACTGAAGTGTGACATCCTGATACCAAGATGCAACTAGCTTGACAAAAAGGTATAAATCTGGATATGCTTCTGAATCATGCAGATTAGTCTTCCATCTCTTCTAGCCATTTCTTAAGCAAAAGCATGAGCAGGCTGACAGCCCTTTAGCTTGTCTGGAAGGGCAACACCTGAGAATTCTCCTAGGCCACCTGGAAAACAATTTTTTGGGTCTTCAGCTGTGAAATCTTACTGCTTCAAGTTCACTCAAGAATCCTTTCTGAAGGCAAAATAGTGATCTGCATTTCTCTTCATGTCTTTTTGGATCTAGGCTGGCAAGTGGCTGTCAGCACTGGTTTGTTTATGCATCTTGTGTAACTTATTTGCCAAGAACACCAAAAAAGCTATATATTTAAGCTCAAACATGTGTAGTCTGAGGATGGTCTTGCATCTAAAATTTAAGCAAGGAAGCAATTTAGCTTGGCCATTCCTATGATCAAGTGCTCGGAGGGATCCATTTCTTACGGTGCCTCAGATCGTTGCACTTCATGTGAATGCTACCATATGTAACAGCAGAGCCCGCCTGCCTCCACGGATCTTTAGAGGTTGCTCACAGGTAGCAACAATCTATACATGCTGCTTTTTTCCTATTCCTAGACAAGTTCATTTGTTTTTGCTGTATTGAAGAACATTTTTCAGCAACTGGGGTTTTATTGCTATTACTGCTGTATACCACCCCATCACCTTTATAAACTGGCAGTAGGAGTTGTTCTTAGCAGAGCTCCTTCAGGAGGCAGTTATTCTGAAAACCACTTTCCAAAGAAGGTAACTTTTAAAAGAAGCAAAGCAGCCATATCTTGTTTTTACTTTTTTTTTTTTTAACACAGCTTCTTTTTCAAATTTTGTCCTTCCTAATTTCTGTCTTCTTAGATGTAGAAAAAAATTTAGTGATAGTGGTAGACTGTAAAAGCAGCCAGCCAAAGGCAAGATGCATTGGTGATGGCCATTTCCATTTCAGAGGGAAAAAAGGTCTGTACCAAAATAAGTAATTGCTTTCTTATTCCTAGCTGGAAAATATTTGATATGAAAATTAAGTGTGTAATTCAACCAATTTAAAACTACCACTACTGAAGAGACAGTCATATTATGACAGCTTTAGAAAATGCAACTGTAGTTTTAGCTTTAATGTGGATTCATGAGAATCATTAAATATGCAATAAAACTGAACTTGCATATAGCCAAGTTTCCCATAGCCACTTATTACAAGGCAGTTGCTCTTATTATTTAATGCTTGTACTGAGGTTCCAAGTACAGAGGTTAGCACTGCAACCTCTTCTGTGCATAGAAACACCATGATAAAGTGAGCCTTCTCTTTGAAAGCTAAAATTTGAAGTGAAAAACAGTAGGCAAACTGAAAATTTCAGCAGCAGAATAAACAGCAAACTGTAGGAATAACATTATGGAGAGGAATGAATAACACCTATCACTAAATCTGTTTTTGAGAAGACAGAGTTTAGAAGAAAACATATTAAAATTTCATGCCCAAACCTGTCAAACTACTGACGAGTATTTCTAAAGCACTGGGTTATTTTCTTATGCATCTAATCGTGTGCTTTTTGCCAGGTTTCATAAGACCAAATCATAACTTGATGTGCAGTTCAGCAGTTTCCCCTGATGCCAACTATAATCTAACAATCAGCATTTGAATGGGAGTACCTCTGTTTCAGCTTTCAAAGAGAAGCAAACACAAATTGTGGGAATCAGCTGCCCCAACCTACCTGTCCTTTAAAATAAAATACCTAAGTAGTTCCAATGGCTCTAAAAAAAACCTCAGGAGACTGGCTCAGACTTAGGTATCTATTATTATGGCAATAATTGTCAAGTTAGGGGATTCACCACCCCCTTACTGTCATATGATCTCCAGCTTTGCTAACAACATAAAAATTCGATGGAGCACGAAACAATACATTGTGTTCATTATGCTTCTAGAGGTGACTCCAGCCATTTCACCAAAGGTTACTGGAGGGACCTCTCAGTAATGCTGTTAGCCTTCTGCTAAATTTTTCCAAGTACTGTTAAAAAATAATTGGTCTTAGAATTCCCTGAAGTGAAAAAACAAGGATTAGAACAAGTTATAAGATCAGTTTTTAAGATAACACTGAGTAAGCAGATGAATTCAAATTGAGATTTTTCTCAGTGTTTCATAACAGCTGTATGAAGTTTTCATAACATTGATAGAGGAAGGTGTATGGAGATTTGATCTAAACTACTGATTGCTACTGTTTCTCAGATTCCAAAACAACATTCCTCTGCTAAAATCTGGTATTTACTGAGAAGAAAAATAAACATATTGAAAGTAAGTACCTTTAAATACTGAGCTTTGATAAGGGCACATGCATTAATGAGTTTCATGCTTAGTGGATTTAAAAAGTAACAGATTTGATTATTTAACTATTCTGAAGCTTAGTTCATTACATTATGAGTACTTAACAAGACCTCATTTCCTAGAGATGCAAAAATAAGAGGTGACAGATATTAAAATACTTGCAAGGTTGAAAACTGTTGGCTATAGAACATTTTTTTAATAAAGGTAAATCCTTATAAGCCTAATTACAGAACCACTCATTACAATTTTAGCTTGGAAAAATTGATATTGCTTTGCTTTGTACTGAAAATAAAGTCCTAAACATAATGACAAAAAAAAAAATCTCTTCTACAAAGACAGCATATACATTAGGCTGCAGATCTCCAGGACTGGAATTAAATGTTATGATCTTGAGTCAGAGGACTTAGTTTTGAGGCTCATTTTGGCAATATTTTTCTGATCTTCTCATGAGTGGCCTGTCTTGCCTACATATTTGTTGCCACAAGAGTAAGTTAAAGGTACTGCTACTGCTGTAATTTCAAAGTGTGAAGCTGAATTAATCTTTGTCAGAGAAGTCCCTGCTGTGGATATACGGGTAACACCCGAGGAGAGGCAAAGTGATTTTATCTGCATTAACTGAAGAGATCAATTTTGGGATACCAAGACAGCAAACACCTATCTGACATTATTATTCTTGAATTTATGAACAACAGGGAAAATGTGGAGACAAATGTTGCTTCAGACACCTTCCTTAAGTGATTTCAGCCTAATGACAAAGCAGGCCTTTAAGGAAAAATTATGTTGCATCCAATCTTTCTATAATTTTTCATGCATTTACTCTAACTGCTAAGTATTAGTTGGTTGTTTAAGAGTTTATCACTCATCTCTAAGCATCCAGACAGTACTTCAGCATTCTGATGCTAAAGGGTTTAGAATTGAATTCAGACTTCATTAGCTCATAGAACCTGGTGAGTGGGGAGTGCTTGGTAAATTTATACCATCCAACCTCTTTTCTCAAAAGAATCTTCTCATTGGTCTGATGGTGTTGAGGATAATAGAAATGGTCTACAACAGTAGAGTGCCTGGGGACAACAGGGCCTAACTCATTGCAGAGACTCTCTCTGCTGCTGAGTCTGCAGAGAGAAGAATGTAATAATGCAAACAATCTTCTAGAGCTTTTCCACAAAGGCCATGCAAATTAACAGACTAAATCCTCCCATACATGTACCTGTGTAAAGGAGGAAGGTGTATCCCCTATTTTTAGAAAAGGGTTAAAAAGGTTTAAGTTTAAACTCTTTTAAAGCTGCTAAAATTTTGCCTTTAAGCATCTCATGCACTAAAGCATGCAGAGGATTTGCATATTAGGAAGGCTATCCTAGCTGTTTGAGAAGGGCGCAGAGGAGTCGGCACGGTTCTACAGCGGGGTCAGCAACGGCTCCGCTCTGCACGGGGCCACTGCTGGCAGAGCTCCTCCCTCTCTCCTCTGCTGCCTTGAATGAGGCAGTCTCTGGTTTGCAGGATTTTGCTTTTCTTGATTTTTTTTTTTTTTTTTTTTCCCCCCAGAGCAAGAAAGAGTATTTTGGTCAGAAAGTCTAAACTAACTTCTGCCAAACATATTGTACCCTGTTGCTCTAGGCAACACAATTCAACAGCTTCGTATTTTAGTACTTTTAAAGGTAAAAAAAAATCTTTTTACCTCCTATTCTTTTGTTGTTGTTTATGTTATTTTCAAATGGGTGCAACACTGCAAAGAATAATCGGCGTATTGCCAAATATTAGTAGCTTGTATTTCAATGGAAATTTACTCTGGGAATTTGACATTCAGATTTTCCACTGACATCATGAAAACAGGCTCAGCAGACTTTATATAATTTTGCACTAAGTATTTCTTGCATGAAATTTAATTTTCCCTCTTACTAGTTTTTTTTCTAGTTACTATAATTTAGTATCCCTGCCACGACTACAAAAACTCAGACTTCTATATATGCAAAGGTCTGATACAGAAAAGTGTATGTGGCCTATTAGGGAGCCTCATCAACTAAGCTTCATAAGGGTGTTTAAATCCATTCTCCCTAGAGGGATTTCAGTGAGGATAATTGCTACCCACTTAAAACTCCCTTCACATTAGCCATTGTCTAAGCAGTAGTCAGTGCTATCAAGAAAAGGTTTATATAATGGTTATGTGCCCCATGAAGAAGACCAGGGTTTAGAACAAACTGGCCATACAGACAGACCATGGATCTGTAGCATTCTGATCCAGACTGGCCTATAGCGAACACACCGCATGATTAAAGCCACAGTCTGGGATAAAAGAATTTTGTGAGGGTAAGAAATGCATTTTACTGGGCCTTGAGGAAAGGCAGTTTTCCAGGAAGAAAATTCTTTCAGGTACTCCTAGGAAGCATTTGTTTCTAACAGTCCTTATTCACACTCCAGAACTCTGGAAGTGTTTGTACTATTTGTACGAGTGTTTGAGGCCAGTAGTTGGCATAGCTCAGCTGAACTGTACAAATGCCACCTGGGATGCAGTGGACTGCTAGAAACAGAAAATGCTCTGCCCTATCAGCACACTAGGAGCTGCTCTGTGAAAAGTTTTCTCCGCTGAGATTCTGCGTTGCGGGGGGGGGGGGGGGGGGGTAAAACAAGCTCCTATTGGATGATTTTGCCGCAAACAGAGGTAGGGAGAAAGGGCTGGAAGAGGAAAGACCAAAATGGCTAGTGGTCCTCAGCATAATCACCTGTGACAGGCCCTATTTCACACTCTGTCTTTACATCACAAAGATCAAGGGCCGAATCCTCAGTGTCCCAAATCCCTGCTGCATGCTCCTGCCCTGCTTCCAAGGCTACCAGCTAATCTAGTATAAATCTGTCTGTCTCCCAGCACAGCTGTCTGCTCTCCACAAGCTGCTCCTCAGGACGGGGGGAGTGCATGACTGAACCTAGGTAGTGAGGATACCCACTGAGGGATCTGAAAGAGTAGGAAGGAATTATTGGCTCATTTCCATAGAAATTAACAGCTCTAGCAGGCCAGACAAGGTGGGATCCACCACAGCACAGCTAATAAAGCACTTGGTGAGAAGAGAAAGCCTCACTGACACTAAGCAGGGCATGAGAACCTTGGTTTCAAATCTTCAGTGGATACCAACCCCAGAAATGTAGCTGGAGGGGGCACAGAGTGTCTCTTACTTTAGCTAGAAATTGCCTTCTGAGAAATCTCTCCTGAGATTTTCAGCAAAACTGGTATGGATGGCCTCACGCATTAAGATCTGGTTTCAATGACTGCTGCCAATATTATAGTTTTTTTCAGAAAATTCCCAGTCAGTTCTAATTCCAGTGATCCTGAAGGAATGCTAAAAGAACAGTGTGGGACTGGCAGAGACAAACCTGAGACCAGCTGCAGGCTGCTAAGAAATATTGCTAAACTTGAGTAACTAGTAAATTGTTAACAGTGTTAATGTGGTTAAATTCTTTTTCCACTGATGCAAATTAAAGCTGTGAATCAGGAAATTTTTCTTTTGCATTTCAATACTGCAGTGCTGTGCAAATGCATGAGATTCTGAACCTGAGGGCTTTGTTAGTGGAGTCCATGGCAAAAGTAAGCAGAAAAGAGTAGGCTCAAGTAAGTGCAGTAAAGGTTGTTTATGGAGATAACTGGTATGACGTGGCTGACAGGACTGGTAAATATGAGTTTGTTTTTAAAGGACAGAAGGTAAATGTTCATAAAGGACATCAAAAAGACACTTTATAAGCAGCAACAGGGCTAGCAAGCAAAAGTACCAGTTTTCTGTCTGTTCTTCACAGACATTTTGCTGTAGCAGAACTCCCTCTTAAGAATGAAAAACCCCATAAAATACAGCTGCAGGCAACACATTTATAAAAGCTATTCAGTCAAATATGACTGAACTGAAGCTTGACTTGTATTCAGCTCTTTCTTGAATACAAATGAGTACCAAATTCCAGCATACTTCTGCCCCTAAATTACGTTTTCAATTTAGTCGAGGTTATCTCGTCTTTCAGTTCTTTCAGCTGCCAAGGTTTACAGTACAGTACGAATGCATTGCAGACAAATATGTCCTTCTCTGTCTCTGTGAAAGCTGTGGCTGCCCACGGACTGGCTTCCTGACAATGAGCACCAGTCAGAATGTGGAAAACACTGCTGCTTTCATATTCACCACTGTTAAAAATAGTGACATTATCTAAGATAACAAATCGTGTCAAGTCTGAGAAATAAGAAAATATAAATATGTACCTTTCTCAGTACAGCAGAAGCTGTTCCCTCCAATCTTTTCCTGTACTCCTCTGATGTGGATTTTATAGAATAAGAGTCCAAGATCCTGCAGTATTCAGTCACATTCGATCACATCACAGGAATAGCTTATCAGTTCTGTTACACAGACTCTAAAAGGAGCGGTGTCCTTTTGCCCAACTCCTCCTTTCACAGATTTCTGCACTCCTTAAAGGTGCTCAGTGCTCTAATAACCTTAGAGAAAGCTATTCATCTGTCCCCTAATGACTGTGTTCTTGTTACTTAGTTACAGCACGGTGAATGCTGACAAAGTCAGGTATGAGCCAAATCTGTGCTCAGTGTAAATGCACTGTGTTCAATCAAGCTACTCCAGGAATTAATTTGGCCCAAGGGATTTATTTCTTTTCTCAGCTCATAGCATGCTACAGCCAGTGCAGAAGTCATAGAAACAAGACCTAGGCATGTGGGTTAAATATAGAGTACTGCTGGAGAGAGGGGAAGTATGTACTGCAAATTGCTTAACAGCAGCTACAGAAGGAGGTGCAATCAATGCATTATAAATAGTACACTTGAATGTCTATAGCTTCTAGTTGGAAAAATATTCTGCTACAAACAGCTCTGAGATAAAAGAGGCGGCTTATTCTAATGACCCTTGTTCTTGGCTTGACTGTCTGTATTGTTTCCTTCGAGGTAGAAACTATATAATCAAGCTGCAATTAAATTACACCTTAAAAGAAAATAATAAGAAAAACTAAAAACTGAGCACAATGTGGTAGTAGTCTGCAGTATTCTTGCTACAAAACTCAGACCCAGTCAGCAAGTGTTTGAAGCCATAGCCTAGAAACTTTTTAAAGATTCAAAGGAAGAGTTTGTATCAAATGTGACAGAAACAGGAACTGAAAATGAGCTTTGTCACACCACGGGGGGAGGTCCTTGAAAGAATTAGGGACTACCTGAGAGCATGACAGGAGAGGAACAAAAAATTTTAAGTGGATGAATTGAATAAAGAGTTGTGGAAAAAAAGAGGTAGGTGAGGATCAAAGTGTTTTAGTAATTCTAAACAAAGCATAAGACTCTGCAATATAGCACAGTACCCAATGTCAATACAGAATAACTTTGAAGTATGCCTTCCACGTATAACAGAGCTTTAGTTCAACAAATATTTTCTTACAATCCAGACATCAGCAGAACAAAGAAGGACATAAGCAGTACTGCACTCCAGCTTCTAGTCGAAAGCTGGTTCTGAAACCATGACAAGGTTGTGTCTGAGTGATCCCTGATGCCACCCACAGTTAAAATCGACTGAGAATTTCTTTTACTGCTGAGCTGTGGAGAAAAGAGTAAAACATTTTATGTACTGACCTGGTTCTGTAAGCATACAGATATTCTTTGAAGATACCCCTCCAGTTTAACTATAGCTAGTTGTGAACTAGTCACATCAGTCCAGCTTCTGCTTAGCAGCATAAATTAGCACCGAGACTTACCAGACTGAGCAGTGTGCTCTGACAACACTTCCAGAGGTCTTCTAACTTTGAGCTGAATCATATTTTTCAGGCTAGAATCATGGGAGGAGCAAACTTGCTTCTGCCTGCCCACAACTGTTTACTTGCATGATAAAGGCTATGCCTGCAGAGTAACCCTTTCTGTTGTCGAGATGTTTCATTATATAAGTAAAAATGGTGAATTGCAAAAACCACAAATTAGATTAGGTGAAATTAAATTAGGTGAACCAAGGTCCGCTTGGTTAAACCAAACTGGGTGATAATGTCTGTAAGTTGCTTCCAAGTTAACAGAAAGTTGATATCTCGTAATAGATGAGTATGGGATATTTTTCTCCATGGGTTTTTTTGTTTTTTTGTTTTTTTTTTGGATATTTTTTTTTTTTTTTGGTAGGCTGTTAGACATTGGCTTATGCTTTTGTTTTCTTTTTTGCCCAAGACATGGCCTATATGGGTATGGATATTTTTGTCAGTTTTTACTAACACAATAACAATGCTACAAACTCTAGAGTGCATACATTTATACACTATTCACATGATTTATCCTTGTCTAGATAGTAAAAATTTACCCTGATATTAATACATCCAGGTTAGAGAACTGTGGAGAGCTATAAATGTGTGGATGTGATACAGCTTTTATGTAGACACAAGATCTTAAAGATGGATTTGGGATTGCAGTGTTGGGATACTGCATTCACAAGGGCATGGCCGTGGGAAGATGCAGACCCACAATGTCTTAGCTTGGGAGCAACATCACATGAATGGCAACAGGTCAGAGTAACTGGCTAGTTCAGACTGACTCCCTTACAGCTGACAGAGTTAAGCTCAGATTTGTCTGCACAAACTTGAGCAGACTTGTTCATGCACAGAGCTCCCAGTCTTCAAACGGAGGCCACAGGGCTGCAGTCACACGATGCAGCATGGCAGTGCTGTTCCCATTTGCTGTGCATAGCACGGAGCTAAAGCTTTCTCAGTAAATCCATGCCTGGCATAACAACAAATGGCATTCCCTTCTTCTAATAATCCTGGCCAAGGTCTGGTTTTTAAAAGCCTAAACAAAGGGAGACAGGAGAGCGAGCACATTATCATAAACCCCACAGATCATGTGGAACACTGAGTGGAAGAAAATTCTTTTGAGCTTGCATTTTCAGAATAGCAGGAGGGATTTCCTTTTATGTGAATTTGCTGGTTTCAACAGTTAAATTAGTTTCTCTCGCTGAGAAACATGCAAAAAAGGAATTTTGAGAAAGGAAGCACCATTCATATGTGAATCAGGAAACTGCCTGGAGATATCTAAAATAGGAAACAGCTAAAAGAGATGATGTCCAACAGAGTTGTCCTCTAACATTTAACAGATTATTCAAGCAGTTAGTTTACTGTGCATCTTAAAATGTTAAAAAAATCTTCCTGTTTTCAAACACTTTATAACTCCTCATGTAATCTTAAGCTCAGTTAAGTCTACCATGTTTCTGTTTTCTCCCCTCACATTTTTGGTAATATACTTGAAGCATTTGACTGAAGTCAAGAAATTGTGTTACTTGAAGCTTCATCTCTTTCTCCTATTTTTTTTCCCCTCACTTGCAAACAATTAGCTGTTTAGGACAAACTATAAACAGAAGATTCTATGTGAAGGAAGGAAGTAATAGAATGGCATAAATTAAATTCTGAACAACAGCATTTTGCAGAGATTAGAATGGTTTGCTTTCTTTTAGAATTACATTCTTAAACAGAACTTAAATTATTACCTGATTTAGTGCAATTCTGTGATGTGTGTACTTTTCTTAGTTTTCTCATTGTATTTGTTTTAGATACAATTACATGCCTTACAATAAAAAAATATTAGCTAATGGGATATATTTGTCCCGTCTTAACAAAATGTTGTAAATTTTGTGGACTACATGTGTAAATCTGATCACCATGTCAATCTCATAACACAAAATTAGTAATTTTCTTCCCGTACCAGTCTGACTTTCAACTCTCCTAAAGATTGATTTGTTAAAGCTCTTAAAAGCAAATATCAAAAATGCAGAGAAATATGGCAGAGTTTGATTGTAAGCACATGGCCACAGATTCCTTCATGCCAACGTAAAGCAATAACCAACAAAAAGTCGTATTAGAAGATTCTTGCTAGACAAGTCAGTTGAGAAGCCTCAAATAAAGGTTGTAAAAATACTTCTCTGGTTTACCCAGGACCTGGGGCAGCATAACCCCCACTTTAGAATACTGTCCCTATATCTAGCAATTTGTATCACAAGAAGGCTTTGCCTTGCTTTTAAAGAGTGGTAGGCTCCCCTCCCCTGCTACCATTCAGTCTGCCCTTTTTGTAGCTCTGCAATATGGTTCTCTCAGTTGCCAAGGACTATGTCATTTCTACTTTTGTATTCAATCTTTGATGGGTCTTTCCTCCACATGCTTTTTCTTTCCTTCCTCCTTTAATGCTAAGGACACCATACTACACTAGCAGAGGAACAAGTCAAAAAAAAAAAAGTACTGTAACTCTCAAGAGAGACAGTAAAAAATAAAGCAGTTCTACCTCGTGCAGAGACCTCTCAGTTCAACCAGTGATCCAGTACAGTTCACTGACACTTCTGTAAACTGTTAATTAGGTCATGCCACAAAATGCAATCGCTGATATAATCCATTTCCTACCACACCCACTGAAAAAGAAACAACACGATGACTTCCAAAGATGGTATCTACCTGGCACCTCTCTGCTTTCCCTGCCAGGTCACTAATCTGGGAACATAAGACAGAAATCAAACTATGCTTGAAATACAGGAAAGGCAAGAAGATGTGTTTGAAAAGTCAAAATGTCTAAAATGTTAGCTAGAAGAGGTTGTCTTCATAAGGAAGAATTTAAGCAAGCCATTGCTAAGTGTAGCAAAAGGTATTTCATATGAAATGTACAGCATTCCAAGCTGTCCTTACAATAAGCTCAAAAGGAGAAAGTTTGTCCATTAACAGAACTAATTAATGCCTTACAAAGCCCCTATTTTTGTTGAATGACTTATATGCATTTCAGAAATGTATTACCCTGGTGTTTCCTTTGCCCTTTTAATACCACACTGTTTACAGTACATTCAATAAACATTTGCCCCTGGTAATAAAGCAAACCACATCTAAGGTATTAAGTTAGTTTATGACTTTAAATATGACTAGCTACACAAAATTCCGTGGAAATATGATGTAAGGTCTGATAGCTATCTTGTAAGGTTTTTTTTTTTAATCCCAGCGTTTGAAAAAATATGCTTTCACTGCAGATACACAATGCTTTGTGTAAATGATTCTTGAATCTAGAATGTATTTGCCACTAAAGGACTAAATGCTTGCTTTCTTATAAGAAATTAAGATATATATTATATATATGTAAAAAAGTGTATATAATTAATTATTCTCATCAGCTTAATGCTAACCACAAAATAATTAAAATAAGAGTAGAAAGCTATAGGAGATGAGCCAAAGACACAGCAGAAGTCACATCTGATAACCAGAATCTGTCTGTGGTCCTTGAGAAAGAGTTTCTGAAGTGCAGTGCAGACAAACCTGCCCAGCGCTGCCTGCAGCAAGCATCAGTGGCTAATTACTGATATTGTCACCAGGGGCAAAACCCACGCCTTGTTGCTGGTCTTTGCCTCTACTGGTCCCAGTGAAGCTTGTGAGAATGTGCAAGACCAAGCAGAGTAGTGCTATACAGGCTTTGTATTTTCTTCTGAGTGTGGCAGTCCTGATGGGCAAGCCTTAGCCTGTGGAACTTCACAGGGTTTTATCCTTAGCTGTGAGAGACAGCCAGAGGCTGGTGACACCCTAGCTTCACACGGTCTGCCAGTGGCACAGCAACAGCCAGGGATAATTCTTGTTCCCAGACAACTTAAGAAGGATGCCAAGGGCAAGCAACTGACTCGCTTCCAAGCTAGAAAAGAGAGGGTGTGTGTGCTGATGTGCAAACACCTGAAGGAAGCTACAATCTCACCACTGCTGCATAGGCTGTGGCTCACTTTGACTCGGAGCTCTAAAATAATGGAAGCAACCAGTTATGCTAGTGTATAACATGGCTGTTACAATGGGCACTTGGCCAAGATCCTGCCCTTAAAAAAATTTAGAAACATTACTCCAAATTTATCATTTCTTTCCTAAACTGCCACTGTAGGTGCTGTTTAAAGGTAATGTTTTCTATCAACAGCATTGGTACATGTAAGGCCTTATTAGCAAAATATTGTAATGCTGCAGGGACATTACTTCACACAAACTTGTTTTGTGTTTGGTGAGATTTAATTCTACCTTTGATCCTATGTGTCTGAACTAAATGCTGCATGAAGAGCACATGGTTAGCACTGCCTGATTCAACTCAGGATAGTGGCCAAAATGAGCAGCTAAAACAACTTTGCTTGCGTGTACCTGAAAAGCATGAAAGATCAGTATCTGAACATGCTTAAGATTTAATTCAAAGGCCTCTCAGTACACTCTAGTCATGCTGCAGTAGGTAAGAGTGTTTCTAGTGATCTCCTGATTAGTGCTGAAGGAGGCTACAAAGAGGGGGGTTGCCTTTTTTTTATTTATTTTTTTTTCCCCCCAAACAGCAGAGATGCTGGACAAGTCATCAGTCTATTCAGTGAAGTGATAGTAATTCTTGTTTCATGTACTTTCAGACATTAATGGAGTGGAAAAAAATTAATCAGACCTACACTGGAGATCATGTTAGTTCTACAAAACTTTGAGTATTTTAATTTCCTGCCTTTTCTCCTCAGCTGGGGATCAGACAATGGATGGTTTCTGAAACAAAATGGTTGGATGCTGCCCTCTTGTGAGCCAGGCCCGTGTTCGGGAGACAGCTGAACCATGTCTGCCTAAAACTGTTTGCTGTCACCAGCTCCCTCTCCCCAAGAAAAACCGGCTGATTCTTTGACCCAGACTCTGATTTGGCTATGGTGGTACTCATCATGTACAACTCACTGCACAGAGCAGCAGGCAGGGTCACTACTGTGCTTCAGAAGAAGCCAACAGCCAGCGCATCGGAATGAGAAACACCTTTTTCCCTGGGGTACTGTTTTGATTAATCCCTACTTTTTGAGGCCTTTTACCTTAGGTTGCCAGAATACATTGCATGCATTGAATAGAAACGGTAAGGAGGGTGAAGTTGGTGGTGGGTGCTACTTTGTAGCATAGAATTAAGGTTGGAAAAGGCCTTCAAGACTGACTCCAACTATTAACCCAACTCTACCAAGTCCCCTGCTAAACTACGTCCCTAAGCACCACATCTACACAAGTTTTAAACGTGTCTAGGGACGGCGATTCAGCCACTTCTCTGGGCAGCCTCTTCCAGTGTTTGATAACCGTTCCAGTAAAGAAATTCGTCCTAATGTCCTGGTGCAACTTGAAGTCATTTCCTTGGCCTGTTGCTTGCTAATTGTGAGAAGAGACAGACCTCTCACCTTCCTACAACCTCCTTTCAGGTAATTGTAGAGAGCAATAAGGTCTCCCCTCAGCTTTCTTCCATGAACTCTCACAACTCTGCTGTGAAGCAGGTCAGCAGTGTCACCCCTGTTTAGTGAACAGCTGGCATGGGGCACAGGGATAGGAGAGCCCAGCTGCTGAAGGCTATGAAGCACTGGAGGTGCTCTGACAAGTTGTCCTGTGCGGGTGTCTGAATATATCTTAGTCACGGGAATCCGAAGCAACACCGTGTCTTGCCTGTACCATGTCGTGGAAGGGTGAGGCTTTATTTAAACCACCTTCTCAGAGGTTTTTAATGTCGTGTCTGTGTGCTGCAGCTGAGGCAGGGGCTGTGGCTGCCCACCTCTCACCGAGTCTGTTACAAAGGGCTGTGCAGCGTCAGCGGGAAAATCAGGGTTCTGAATATCTGAATCCTGCGCGGTTCGCCGTGTTCCTCTTCTTTCCCAAAAGACCTTCCCTCTAAACCCTTTTTGCCGCAGCATCTTGGGGTGAAGCCAGTCAAGCAAACTGTGGTGGGTTTGTTTGTTTGTTTGTTT
>NW_008583298.1:0-1745 GCF_000691845.1 Merops nubicus | reverse complement strand
TCTTGCTCCCCCTCTACTCTGCCCTGGCAAGACCACACCTGAAGTATTGTGTCCAGTTCTGGGCTCCTCATTTCAAGAGGGACAGAGATCTGCTCGAGAGAGTCCAGCAAAGGGCTACGAGGATGACTGGGGGACTGGAACGCCTGTCGTATGAGGAGAGGCTGAGACACCTGGGCTTTTTAGTCTGGAGAAGAGAAGACTTAGGGAGAATCTAATTAATGTGTATAAATACATGCAGGCTGGGTGTCAGGAAGGAAAGGGCAATCTCTTCTCACCTGTGCCCTGCAACAGGACACGGGGTAATGGTCACAAGCTGGAGCACAAGAAGTTCCACCTCAACATGAGGAAGAACTTCTTTATTGTAAGGGTTACAGAGCACTGGAACAGGCTCCCCAGGGAGGTTGTGGAGTCTCCTACCTTGGAGACTTTTAAGACCCATCTGGATGTGTTCCTGTGTGACCTGCCCTAGACTAGATGGTCCTGCTCTGGCAGGGGGGTTGGACTCGATCTCTGTAAGTCCCTTCCAACACCTAACATTCTGTGATTCTGTAATTTCCCTCCAACTCACCACTATGCTTACCGCCACTGGGGCACAAGAAGATGGGAAGTTAGTCAACCATGGCTCATTTGAGACAAATTAACCCTGCAATACAGGATTTTTACCATCCCAGAATCCCACAGAACTTAAAGGTGATCATAATTCATGCACGCCATTCTAGGAGTTCAAGAGCAATTTAAAAAGATAGAGGGTAGAAATGCTACAGAATACATGCAGAGGTGGGAGAAGGGCTTCAAAATTCCTGAACATGGCAGTGATTAGTAGGTTCACTACAAAAACTCTAAAGTGGGAATAGAACTATAAAGCCTGTGAAAAGCCTGACACTGACAGAAGACAACACATATCTGCATTCGTTTCCTAAGAGGTAATGCTGCAAGTGTCACAGGAGTCAGCATTCCTTCAAATCCCCCCCACCCCGACACCCAGACAAACAACTAACATATCTCACATGCTCCACTTGCTAAAATCTAGATTCAGCTACTCAATCTTTCAGCAAGTATTCACTGGCTAAACATAGCTGAAAGGGGTGGTATCATAAAAATTAGTTCAAATGTGAGAACTGTATCCCAGACTATGGGGCATATTATAAACCACAGTATTTTAAAAACATGCAGCATGATGACAGTAACACAGAATAGTTGAGACTGAAAGGAACCTCTGGAGATCACCTACTCAAACTTCCCTGCTTAAAGCAGGGCCACCTACAGGAGGTTGCTCAGGACCTTGTCCAGTTGCTTTTTTAATGCCTCCAAAGTTGGATGCTCCAACTTTTTACCTATGGGCAAAGAACAGAAAACGAGAAAATGAGTTAAATGTGACACACTGGGTTACTGGTCATTTATGTATGTGCTGTGATTGAGTCTCCAGTTTTCATGGACTGCTCTGTAGCAACACAAATACACTAAAGGCTGGAGCTAAACAATGCCACACATGGATTTGTTCCAAGTGCTATTAAAATATTTCTATGGGCAGTGAAGGATCTTAGAACAAGACTTCATTGTAATCAGTGGGGGAGGGGAAAAAAGTTTTAAAACATCTCTACTTCCCAACACTTCTCTAATTTAGCCAGTTAAATGCAAGCAATCTCATATCCCAGGGGTTAGTTTCGATATTTTTGCTTCAGCTCGCCTTTAAATAGCTTCCTGAACTGAACTGACAGTATAGAAACATAGAATCCTTTAGGTTG
>NW_008583297.1:14270-22434 GCF_000691845.1 Merops nubicus | reverse complement strand
GCACGGGAGCCTGGGGCCGAGGGTCGCCGCTGCCGCCTCCGCGAGGAGAGGTGCCGGTGTGAGCGCATCTCGCCAGACCCGCACCCGGCAAACCCCGCAGCTCCTGGCACCGCCCAGGCACCACGGCAACAAGTGAGGGCTGGCTGCTGGCTTTTTGCTGAGCCCGCCCTCCTTTTTTTTTCTCCTCTCAGAGAAAGGTGCTGTTGGCAGCACACCATGAGCAGCCCTGACGCAGCCATGTGCACAGCCCAGGGAGATGCCTCCTCGCGAATTAAGATTTTGCTGCTATTTCATGGCTTTTCTACCTCGCCTCTGGGCTCGGGAAGCTGCTGGACAAGCAATGGAAGATCCTAGGGCAGGAGACTGGACTCACACTGTTACTTGGCAGATTTTAAAACCCAGGAGTCCCAAGAGTTTCAAGAACGTTAATCTGGAGCAAGTTGGAGCATTTCTCTTCCAGAAAGCAAGGAAGATAGTCCTGGAGAGGAGCATCACCTAGGGAGGCTGTGGCAGAGGTGGGGACCGGGTTCACACCCTTCCCCTAAAACTTCCTGCCAGAAGCAGGCTGGAGGCTGGCCTGGCAGGGACTGCTCCGTGGGGACCAAGCTGTGCAAAGCCCGCCTTGCCAAGGTCAGGAGACGGCCACGTCCTGCTGAGGAGCCGCCAAGGGTTGTGTTTGTACCGCTTCGAGTAAACGAAACAAATAAACAGCTGGGAAACATGGAAACTATGTGAACCACCGCCAGCTCCGCAGAGCTTTATCAAGCAAGTGGGTTTTATTTAGAAGAAATGCAACTGCATGGAGTCCAGGGCAAATGGTTTTCCTGATCTCAGGTTTAGGGTTGCTTTCAACCAGAACACGTAATCATGAACATATGGCTCAGGAAGTAACATAATCCTGTGTTCCCATGTAACGCATCATGTGCTAATGGGAGACACATTTATCACAGCAGCTTTGGAGCTCCACAGACAAATTAACACAGGGCCTGGCAGCCCCAGCAGCCGGGCTGTGCAGGCAGACAGGCCAGCTTCTGCCTACCTTGTGCCGTCTCATGGAACAAAAAGCCTCTCTCATACTTAAACTGGGGCATGAATTTGCTTCCAGGTTCTCCAGGATCCTTCTGCCCTCAGCAATGTCATTCCCAGGAAGGGCATCTCTGTCCCCTTGCCTGCCATGACGATGCACTGACCACATTGTCCCAGCAAATGTGCTGGCTGTTCGTGGTCTCTGCTCATCTACACCATGCTGAGAGTCCACATCAGTCAGACTATCTTCTACAACCCTCCCACAGGAGCAGCCCACCCAGGGGCTGGTACCCAAGAGCCCCAAAAGATCTGTGTGGCAGAGCAGGGCCCCATACTGATGGCAGCTGTGCTGGGACCACCAGATCATTTTCTGGAGCAAATGTCCAGGGAAACTTCAGAGTTCTGCTGCCACGGGGAAGAAGAATTTAGTATCCTCCTGCCACTCCCCTAAACAGTCCTGTCGCCTTTCGCAGAAGGTAGACAGAACAGGTATTTGTTGTGCTCTGGACAAAACAAAACAAAAACAAAACAAAAACAAAACAAAAACAAAAACAAAACAAAAAAAAAAGACATACACACTACCACCCACACAACAAAAAAACCCACACTCACATCTTCTAAATCCTGGTTGGCAGCAGATCATGGTTTTGGAGATGTCTATCTCCTCAACAGCCTGTACACCCTCGAGCTGTACCACATCTCCAGAGCTTAACTTTCCAGAGTTTCCAGATATATTAAGCCTAGCCTCTCTTTGCTGCCTGGAAAACAGGCAAGTTATGAAACTAAGAACACACTGAGTGTATGGAAAAAAACATGACTCCTCCTTGCTCTTCCTTGGGGCCTTTATTTCAGTGCACACCACACAGCTTCCCCGTGCAAGCTGAGCAGCAGCAGTTGACCATACAGTAGGGAGGCAGACCAGTGGTACAACCATCCTATAGCAACACAAAAGTCAATGCTCAGGGTAAGTACTCATCAGACTAACCACTAAAACCATAACCACTGTACGTTTGTGCTTCTTTCCACAGCAATGTTCTTAAAATGACAGCAGTACACGCAGCTGTTCTAGCTTGGAGATTGCTCAAACACAGTTTCTTTGGCAGTACCTTTACAGTGCCCCTGAGCTGACAGCCTGGTCAAGTGTCCTCTGTCTAACCCCAGGAGAATCCCATACCCTGAGGACATGCACTGATCCAAACCCCATTTCAGTTTGACTTTGGGGCCACAGAAGGGGATTTAGAAAACGGAGGAAGCGTATGGACAGACTGGAACTATTCTCTGGCCCAGGCTGACCTCCATGCACAGAGCATGTTCTGCTGGAGAGAAGCAGATGAGAGGCTGCTAGGGAGACTGGTAGGTTCAGTACATGCCCATCCTAAAAGAGCCTACAAATTCCTCAATAAAAAGAACTCAGGAAAAATCCACCAATACTTCTAGACAGTCATGCCCCTTTAAGCAAGGTGTCCCTCTCCCACCAGTGCTGGCAGGGTGCTGTGTAAATGTAGCTCCCTGATGGATTTGGCTACAGCTTGAGGGCAGCTGGCCAAACTGGTGGCCTTCTCAAGTATCAGGGTATTTGGCACAAAGACCCAGTGGAATGCAACCCTAACATTTACCTGACCACAAAGGTGCCACTTGTCCCCAGAGAGCATCTCCTGCTTTTCAAAAGTGGCAACTCAGCCTTTGGACAACCATGACTTTCATCTTTCAAGGATCTCAAAGAAGCTCCACCAGCTTCCATGCAGCTGAAGTCATGTTGACATCATGCTGTGGAACAGTCACAAGGCTGTCCCAGTCAGGGCCTGGGCTATGTCTGCACCCTGCAGCATGGCAAGATTTGGGATGGAAAGGGTACAGACCTAAGAAGTGCCACCCCACAGAAGCCTTACTACATTAACACAAGCCCCTGCCTCTCGGTGGGTTTCTGTCCCCAAAGCCCCTCGGCTGGTTCATCCCAGTTCAGCTGAGCTGTATCAGGCAAGGAGCATCACAGTTCTTTGCACAACCAAGGAGACTGAAGCACTCAAAGGGAGCTGGAGCACAGCTGATAAGCAAAGCATTTAGTACAGGATGTGTGTTAATGTCTCTGGGGGATATGTTTAAATGTGATAAACCACCAAGGAAGAACTTGAAGTGTGGTCACTACAAACAACCAGGGAAACTGTACTTAAACTTCATGGATTATTCTGCCACTTAGGGAAGAAGATGAAGCTGAGGGTGTTAGCTCTCTGCCCTACACACAGCTGAGTACTCTGGCAATATGGAAGGAAAAGGGCATTTGCTTTTTGGCTGTCCATCAGTTTTATTTTTCTCACACAGCCCCCACACTGCCAGCCACTGGCTATGCCTGCCTAGTTCAGCTCAGAACCTGGCACCCCTTGGTCTGTCACCTGAGTTACTATTCTCAGCATCCCTTTATGCAATGTCGCATGGTTTGCTATAAATACCAGGGAGTACCCTTAAAAGAAGGGTCCCTTTATCTGAAATTTGAAATGGCACTCAGGACTGCACCTGTTGCCCTGGGCAACAAACATTTGCAAAGCCAAAGGAAAGAAAGAAATCATTTGCAGGTCACTTTTCCTGTGAGGGCTGGGAGCAGTGAGTGGAGAGCTGTGCTCTCCCCTTGCCAGGCTGGGGCACGTGCAAGTCTTATACTCTACAATTCCAAAAAATTAGTCTGCTGATAAAATGGAAGCTTCTTTATTTAAAACAAGAACAGCTCCAAGTTCCTCAGGCAGCTGCCCAAGACATTCCCTATGGTCCTATTGCCACCGTGTCTGAGCACATCCCAATCATTACTAAAGCTTCACAGCTCCCCAGGGAAGTAGGGACACACTATTACAGAACGCACTGCTCCAGCCCTGAAAACACTTTCCCTTCCCCCAGGGCTTGCTCTTGTCCTTCATCCAGAGCTCAGCTAAGGCTAACAAGGCTCCCAGTGTGCACAGCACCACTGCCTAGAGTGAGGCTGAGGACCTAGGCAGAGTTTAAGCAGTGAAGTCCAAACCTTTCAAAACTAACCAAATCAGCTAAGGCACAAGAGTCCTGTTCCTCACTTACTCTGCATCTGCCTTAAGCTTTGGCCTTTGAGACTCCTCGCTCTCCTAGGTATGCACAGATCTGCCCTCACCTCAGTAGCTGGATGCCCTTCTCACATCCAGCTGCCCCCAGGAGACAAACACCAGCCTTTCTTCTGCTGCAGAGGATTCACCTCCCTGGGGCAGGCACTCACAGTACCCCACTGCAGCTATCCCCAAAAGTGGGGCTCCTCATGGGGTGTGGGAGGGGACACTGAGCTAGAAATTGTTGGTGGCAGCACTTCAAGTGCAGCATCTGCTCCGAAGTCAGCATTTTATATTACAGCACATCATCAGATCCATGGGTCCTTGCCCCAGAGAACACCCTCCTGAGAAAAAAGAGAAAGAAAAGATAGAGCTGGGAGGGTAACAAAAGGATGCTACAGCATTGGCCAGCCTTGTGGCATGAAGTTAAAATATAAATGTCTTCTTACATTTTAATCTAATGGATTGCCCTTTTTAAACACCTTTGAGATGTTTAGAAATGATACCAAGGAAGTCAAGTTTTACTCAGAATTGTACCCTGCAAAATGTGCCTCTGTCACACAGGCAAGTCCTAGGTAGTTAGATGCCGTGCGAGAGGCCTCGTGCTCATGTCTTGACCTGGGAGGCTGAGCGTGAGGTCGAACAGCATGCTGTGACTTTCCTCTCTGGTTTTGAAGAGCCTTTTATGCTCCCAAACAAATCTCATGGACATCACTGTCCCCTGGCTCCTGGTGCACGGCAGCTTGTTTTGATGCCTTAAGGAGCTGCACTGCAAGCTTGACACCCTCTCCCCAGGCATGTCCACTCCTTGGGCTATGTCTCCTCAAAAGATGCAATGTCACTACCATTGTACATTGTGATGCAGGGCTGTAAGTGTTAGCTGGACACACACAAACACGATTAGCTTCTAAGAATCAGATAAGCTTTTAAAAATCCCAAAGACACTTCAGTTGTCTGTAACTGGAGGGCTAGAGGACTTTAGTCATGAATGAGAAAACACAACACGTCTGGATGCCATGGGGGACATGCAGAACGCTCTCAAGATTCCTGTCAGTGTTAATAGGAAGGGAAAATTGACATTTTCCTGTCACTGGTGAGGGTCAGCCCATTGGTTCTACAAGACAAACACAAAGAGGGGTAACCACAAACTTCACCAGAGCAAAACATCTGGGTTTAGACACTGGGCTTCTGCACCCTCCCCTCTGCCATGGGTTCCCCCACTCAGCGCAGTAGCTGCCGTAACAAGCTGGCTGCAAGGAGGAGCATCATGCCCCCTTTTCACCTAGTCTTCCTCAAATAACAGCCGAGCCCCAGCCTTCCCACAGCAGCAGGTACAAAAGCCCCTACCATCCAATGCACTGGACAAAACAGAGGAGGCCACCACCACCCCCGCCGTGCTCCCAGCACCAGTCCCTCACGCCGGTTAGGAGCCCACTCACCACCACTAGTTACAGCTGCAGATTGCTGAGGCTTTAGACTGCATTCACAAGAGTTATTTTGCTGGTGCAGGAGCCCGTTAGCAAAACCTTCCTCCCCATTTGCACACACGGGGCATCTCCCACGGCAGCCGGCAGCGTGCCCACTTTACCTGTGTGCCTGTGGAAAGCCATGGCGAGCAGCCCAGAGCCAGCGGCAGCCCGGAGGTGACAGAGTTCAGTGGCTGGGCTGATCAGGAGCTGCCCCGTTTGATAACATACATTTAAACGGAGGCTATTAATACGGACGGGACTCCTACCAGATGTCCACTCCCCTCCCCAGAGATCACAACCTTAATCCCCCTTGAAAATTCTTACCATTTTAGGTGATCCGAGGGAGAAGAATAGGATCCAGAGACCTCTAGGTCTCTGTAAGCAGCATGTAAATACCTGCCCAGCTACTCAGCACCCAAATTAGTTCCAAAGGCAGAGTGTGCCTCAGGAACTTGACCCCCTGCTAGGAGTATTTGGCCTTGGCTTTAGAGCTAGATTGTGTCTCATAACAGTCAGTCCTGAGCTAAATTACAGACCCAAGGTTAGTTTTGCACTGAAGGGGTGAGGTGGATCACAGCCGCACAAGGGTCAGAGGGACCGGGGTCCCAGGAACCAGCAAGGGGCTCTCTGGCCCAGAAAGGTCATGAATTGTACCTCTGGGGACCCAGCTGACATCCCACAGAGGTAATAGAAGATACCTTCATGAGAGAGATTGGACTTACATTCAACGTGAGTCACACTGAGGTTTTACTGGCTGTAAAGCTATCATATGGTCCTCCTCCAGTTCCTACCCCCAAGAAGCTCAAGGTATCAACAGTTCAAAGAGAGCAAGCCCCTGAATGGCAGCACTTTTTCAGTTCACAGGTTTCATGATTACAAAGCTTCTCTAGCATCTAATGTGACGGCTGGGCTCGTTCCCCAGCACATGGCTTACAGAGAGCACAGGCTTTTCACCCAGGCACCCACAAGGCTCCCTGGAAGAGCCCAGCTCCATGGCTCCAACCAACCTGTTTCTACCCGAGCCACAACAGGGAGCAGAGAGCTCTGGCTCGGGGCTCCGTGGGGACCCTCGGGCTGTGGCAGCTCCACGGCCACGCGCCCACTCGGGGTTATGCAACTGGTGGTGACGTGTGCTCGGGGCTGGGGGCCAGGGACACCCAGCTGCTAATCCCGCCTCGACACGGGCCGTGGGAAAGCCAGTTAGCCTCCCCGACAGCCCCTGGAAGAGACAATGTTTATCATTCCTTCTACAGAGGCCATCGTGGTGGTCTCTGGACTCTGAACAGCAATCAGCAGCTCCAGCCTGAGTGATCCTGCTACAGCCAGGAACATCTCTGCTTCCTTCTTGCAGAGGTCCTGGGAGCTCCTCAGCCACACGCACGTGGCAAGGCATGCACAGCCTCCAGCCCCAGCATCAGGTTGAGCGACCCCCTGGGCCTTCACACCCATCTTGGGGCCTCCAGGTAGCACACATGCAAGGTCAGCATCTTATCAGCATCCTGACATCTGAGTTTCCAGCATGGCCTGGAAAAAGCCACACTTGACAGCATGCCATCTCAGAAGAGCACAGCATGGATCCACTTGTGTAGCAGATTGAGGCTGGGAAACACACTAAAATAGCAGCACACTGAAACACTTTGGATAGGAAAAACCCAACGTTATTCGGCCCCAGATCAGCTATAAACTCAGGCAAATTGTTTGCATCATTCAGATGGTAACAGGAACCCTAACAACTGGTATTTTCCTGTGCTAATCTTGCTGCACGCAGTGTAATATTTACAGACGTGAGTTCGTTTTTGGCAGTGCACAGAGTTTGCCCCATTAACCATTCTCATTCCTTCCTCGTTGCCCACACAAAGCGCTGGCACCCTCCCAGCCGGCAGTCGTTTCCTATTGCCCAGCACACCCTCGTGCTGCAAACAGAGGCGGTAACCTCGCCCTAGAAGGCGGAACAGCATCGCTGTGCAATGGCAGCAGCTGCCACCTCCCACTCCAGAGGCAGCTGAATGCAGCAGGGGTTTGGCAGCACTGCAGAGGCGTGTGGAGAGTAGGGATGGACACCTGGCCATCCAAACGTTTGTTTCACGTGCACAGACGCGTGTGTGTTGGCAGCACGATGGCAGGTGTGGCTGCAGGAGGTGGGAGGCAGAAAGCTTGGCCCAAACCAGGAGGAAGACCCAGCCCTTCTGAAGCTTCCCCAGAGCACCATTTCATGGCACGCCTCACTCTGCAGGCCTCTGGGGATGCCCCAGAACAGTCTGTAATAAAAAGGCCATTTTGTTTGAATTTGTGGCCCCCTGAGTCAGTGCAGCAGGGATGGGCTGAGGAAAAACCCATACTGAGAAGGCAAGGCTGCTCATGATTTTTGGGCAGGTTTTAGCCATATGACCTTGAGATAGTTCCCACCTCCTCAAGGCACTCCTCATCCACACAAGTCCAGGTGATTAAACACACCGCTGTTGCAAAGTACCAAAGAGGGACATCCTTGTCCTGTGAAACATGGCAGGGAGCAGAAACCTCCAGGAAAGAGAGGGTGCCCCAGAAAGGAGGTGTGCCAGCCCTGTGCCAGCTCAGGCCTTTCTCTCTTAGCCAGGTACCATGCATCTG
>NW_008583297.1:9982-14239 GCF_000691845.1 Merops nubicus | reverse complement strand
GGCCCAAGAGGAAAGAGAGAGACAAAAAAGCCAGTGAGTGTACAGCAGGGCATACAAGCTTGGGGTTTCATGTTTTTAACATTAAATCTGTCCTGTAGGTTTTCAGAACTCCAGGGAGATGGTCTGGACACATTGACCCCACCACCCAGGTCTGCCTGAAAGTGGCATGGCTGGGGCATAGTGTCATCCACTGGGATAGACAAATGATTCACAACGTGGTTTCCAGAGTATTTTCTTGCCGTAACAATCCTGCCAGAAAAGGTCTAGGCATCTCAGCTTGCTCACACATCCTGCTGTCACTCAACAGGCAGAAAGTCCTAAATAGAGCCAGTATAACCCGGGCATTGATGAACTATTAGTCACCATCATCAAAGAAAGAAGCAGGCAGCAGTGACTACGAGCAGGAGAAGAGCACCTGCCCCTCTCTTGAAGTCACACTGCACCTCCTGCTTCCACACACACTGCTCGGCCATGCACAGGAAACCTGCACAGAAAGCCACACTAGCCACTCAGCAGCTCTCCGACAGCCCAGAGCCCAGTGCTGCTCCCTGCCCCTCCTGTGGTGCGGGCAGGTGCTGGACTCCTCCACTCTGACGCTGGCTGGAGGCTGCTGTGACAGCACAGGGCCAGCTCAGTCCAGAAACAGACAGGAAAGAATGGTCGAGAGATAACGGGGCTGGAAAGAAGGGCATCTGAAAAATAGCAAAACTAGGGAGAAAGATAAACTGGGTTTTCCCATCTGCCTCCATCCACAGGCTGGACTGGTTCCAGGACTATTCCCATGGCAGCTCCAAATTTATTTCCCCGCTGCCATCTGCTCCGCAGCTCCCCTGGGCACACGCTCCCAGCTGGCACTCCTTCCCCTCACCTGTTGCCTGTGGCAGAGCTCTGGCTGCTGCTGCAAGCCAAATGGCACCGAGGCCTGGGGGAGCGTCTGCACATAAATCACGAGCTGTTTTGTAGACCCAAAGCTTTGTTCAGCTCCTGCTCCTGCTCCTGGCTGTGTCAGGGTTGGAGGACAGAAGCCACAGCGTAGTGGGGCACAGACACCATACAGACCCATGGCAGCAGCCTGGGACATACAGGCTCCAGAGAGGAGTGGGGTGAGAAGAGGCTGCAGCAGTACTGGGGGAGCATAGGGCTGGCTTTGAATCAACTCCACAAGAAAGTCCATTTCCTCCTACCCCTGCTCCCTCTTCCCCATAGTTCTTTGCTCTGCTACAGATAAGATGCCAAGACCATGTCTTCCAGCAGCAAGGATTCTGAGTGCCTGCTGTGGTCCCTACAGTAAGATTTAGACCAATCTAAAGTTTTAAATCTAAAGCTTTAGTACAAGCTCAAACAGTCCCAAAAGGCTGAAGATTTACACCAAAAAAAAAAAAAAAAAAAAACACAAACGACCTCTTAGACACCATGTCCCCTGCCTCAGCTCAGTCTCCAGCGGGAAGCTGTGAGTGTGCAGGCAGTGGGCTGGGGGGCTCAGCAGGCTGCCTGCAACCCTCTTGCCTGAACTGCAAGGTGAAGACAACAGGTCTGAATGTGCCTAGACATCAGCCAACCCTAAGGGAACACAAAGACTTTTCCTTCTCTTGGGAGGAAGATCCACATGTACTGCCAAGACTGGTCTGATTCAGATGTCTTGCAAGAGCATCAAGCCCATAACTGGGCTAAAAAGCCTCAAACACAGCATCCACCTCTTCCTTTTCAGCACCTTACTGGCTGCTGACCCACCCAGCATTGCCCAGTTTGAGCAAAGCAGCCTCAACACGCTTCAGCCAAACATGAAGCCCTCCTCAGAAGTCATCTGCTGTGAGAGGAGCAGAGATCAGTTGATTCTTGTAAGTTCATTTACCATGAAAGCAGCCAAGGACTAAGAGGTGCGGAATTTACCAGGGAAGATGAGCCAGCAGGCTTGGGGGAAGCAGCCCACGTGTCCAGGCACACGGGAGCAGTGGGGGAGTCCTCCAGGTGAGCATCTCGGGGCCCCGGCAGTGCCACGCTCTCACCCACAGGAGCTCTGTGGTTCCTGCTCACCACAATGCCCAGAGCTTTGGCTGCAGCTGCACAGTGCCGTGCCCTTGGGGGTGTAGGGGTGTGATGCTCTCCATTGCCAACAGCACTTCCACCAGGGCTGGGGTGGTCCTCAGAGGAGCCCACCCTGGGGCCAAGTGAGCTGTGCTACAGCTCAGTTATTATTACCCAGGTTATTACCCAAAAGCTCCACACTTAGGATAGTGGAGCTCCTTGGAGAGATCTTGGCCAACTGCAGGGGCCTGTCTTTTTTCACGTTTAGATGCAGTCATGTGGAGGAGGAATGACCAGTGGAGTCATACACAAATCAAAGGTTTGCCAGTCACAGCTTTCCCCCCCATGGTTTAGCCTTGGCTTCAGAGCTGAGAAAAGTATCTTAAGTCCCTGTCAAATAAATAGCCCACTGATGCCAGCCAGGCAGCATGGCAGTGTTTTCCAGGAAAGATGAAGTCTGATGAACACCCATAGTAATATAATCCTACCAGAGCCACATAATAAATGCTCATGTCAGGGCTTCACCCTGTTGTTCTTGAGCCATCACTGAAATAACATTTCACAACCTCCATTACACTCTGCATTCCTAATTGCTTTCAATTCCTTCTCCTAGGCATGGCCGCTGGCTGAGTGATGCTCTCACCCAGTCAAGTTAAACAGCTTGCTGGGGGGAGCACAGAAGGAAGTTCAACTATTAGTTTGCATCCCTGCCTGAGAGCTGGGCCATTCACCTTCCCTGGAGATCTACCTACTGCGAGGCAGGAATTAGCAGCTACCCAGATGTCAGCTACAGCACACATGCTCTCCAGCATCCCCCCGAGGGTTCCCAGTAGCCCTGCCATCCTCCTGCAGTCACTCGACAGGGCCTGGCAGCAAGCAAGGATTGCAAGGTGGGTGCTGCAGGCTGGGCCTGAGATGTTCCTCCAAAGGCTGGGAACACTTACAGAGCCATGTTTTCATGTTCCCTGGAAACTGCTGGGCAGTTTTGCTGACATCCTTTCTCTGTCCCCACAGGACCACGAGCCAAGCCAAAACGCCACGCAAGCAGTGCTCTGGAAGACCAAGGAGCCTTGGTGTTTCCCCTTTCAGAGCTTTATTTCAGGGGAGGAGAAGAAAAGGCTGTTTGTGGATAGACTGTGACTCCGGCAAAACATCCCCCAGAAATTCAGCAGGTGGGAGACACTAAGGATAGAAAACTTCAGCTCAGGTGGTCAGAGCCAGTAAAGCAAAAGCTTCTCAGAAAAGGACTGAGCAGAAGCACGCTGCTTGGCTAAGGGTGAAGACAGGCCACTGCTTCAATGAGAAGGACATGCCCTTCCAAGCATTGGCATGCTAGTTGGGAAGACTCCCTGGCATCCAGGACACCATCAAAGTACTCCCTGAACTTGGCACCATCCAGCACACCATCAAAGCACTGCCTCAACTTGGCACAGGTCCCAGGGCCATGCCCTGAGTGTTGGTTTATTACTGACAGGAGCCAGCCCCTGCACATGGGTTTAGCAGGACAACCCTCCTGTTACCCTAGACACAGGACAATCGCCTTGACCAAAGATTGGCATTTGGCTATCTACACCTTCAGTTGTTAGACAGTGCTCATGGCTGAAAGGACCAAATCAGCCTTGTTATGTGGCCATTTTAAAAATAACCTTTTCCAAAGCCCCACAGAGTATAACCCTGCATCTGTCTCAGCTCCAAGAGCCGAAGGAGATCAGCTTGCAGATCTGATGGGTATTTTTGGGCACTCTGACTAATTGTCAGGACATATGCTGAGCATTCTTTACAAGGAAAAACAAAGCTGTAAAGTCCCCTCCAGTGAGGCCTGTGGGGTTGGATTAGTCACAGAAGTCATTTTGAGAAACCTCTGCTTTGGGATGCTTTCAAAGTTCTGCTTTGAACTTCCATCTTCAGACAAGTACATTTTAAAATGGGAGAAGGGGTCAACTTCCTTTCACCCTGACACAATGAAGGCTCAGCCAGGCTGGGCCATGTTGCACCAACAACAAGGGCAGAGGAAGTGAAAACCCATCACCTTGGAGTGGCTTCAAATACACAACTGCTTTTTTGGCACTGAATCATGTGGACACTTGCTGGCCATGCTAGGGAACATGGTCCAGGACAATCTGGGGACCTGCTCCAGGGCAAGCCAAGGAGAAGACACCCACCAGGGGGGGATGAGGAAGCCCACAGATACTCATCCACTTGTAAGATGGAGCTGTGGTGCAGCCTTCTAAT
>NW_008583297.1:0-9951 GCF_000691845.1 Merops nubicus | reverse complement strand
CTGTGGTCCCGCTAAAACAGATGCTATTAACTTTCCCCTTTGCCCACAGCTGACTTCATCCACCATTCATGTTAATATTTTGTGAATCAGCCATCGAGCCCCTCATTAAAGCCCTGTTCATTCAATGACCACACATCATGCTGGTCAGCCAGGCTTTTTGCCTCTTCCCTTTTCCAGGGAAGCTGGAGTCCTTATCAGACTAGTAGACCACTTGCACTGATCCTACTGAGCTTGCCTTGGCTGCTTTTTTCCAGACTGACCTCCAAGACACTAAGGACTCAGAGAAGCCAGCCAGACTTTTAGAAGGGCCTGGAGCTCTGATAAAGGATTATTTTGTCAGCCGTGTCCCTCTTCCTCCCTCCACACTCAGGAGCAAGGGACTTCCAGCTCAGCAGCTCCAGAGTCTTGATGCACTGCAGCCAAGTGTGAAGTCTTCCTTGTAGGCCATCTGCCCTGAGAGGAGAAGAGATCTGCTGGTTCTTACAAGATCATTTACCAACAAATAAATAAATATTATTTTTAAAAGAACCTGATTTGGTTATTTTTCCTTCTGTTGCAGTTCCTTGCTGCTTCTCCTCCCAAGGATATCTTTCACCAACCTGAGCACCTCAGCTGCACGCCGCTCATATGGCAGTTTGGGCCAGCACTCATCCAGCTCTTCTCTACACTTGAGACATCAGACAAAGAACTTGTGTGGAACATCTCCACAGCACCCTGGGGCACACAAACCCTGAGCAGCCCACATTTCCCACCACCGTGCAAGACCTGGATGCACTCTGCCTTTCAGTGCAGAAGCACCAAAATGCTGGATGCTTTGAGCGCCTCTGCTGTCTCACCCTGTGCTGCCAGCCCCTCCTCCAGTGTCTGTCAAACCTTGCTCTTTCCATTCAACAGGAACACTGCTCCAAAAGCACACACCTCTCAGGGTGACGAGACCTGTCTGTAGTCTCCACGGGTGCTTTCTGCATACTTTTCCCCCCAAGCTGCACAGTAATTTCCACTGAGGATAAGTGTTGTCAACTCAATTGCTAATAACGGCATTAAAATGTATGAGACATTTCTCTGGAGTCAGGGATAATATTTTCAAAGTGCCTGTGTGATACAGGAATGTAAATCTCATTTTTCATAAAGTGGTAAGGATCCCAGGTCTCCCTGGAAATCATGTCAGATCAGAGCTAGGCAAGGACTACACTGAAAAACATTTTCTATGGGGTTGGTTGGAAAACATTGATTCTCATTTTATTAAAAAAAAAAGGAACAAGTATCTTTAAATTTTTCATCAGAGTTAAGATTCAATTTCAGCCAAAACCAGAGAGATCTAGCCCAAAACAGCTCTCAGACGATAGGCAGGAGCCCAGCCCTGGTTTCATAGAACCATAGAATGCTTTGAAATGGAAGGAATCTCAAAAGGTCACCTAGTCCAACCCCTCAGCAGTAAGCTGGGACATCCCAACCTAGATCAGGTTGGGCATCCCAGCTGAGTGTCCTCTTCTGCAGGATGGAGACTGTTTCAGAGGTGAGGGAAAGGGGAATACTCCTCCCTACAATCTTCTCCTGCTCTAGTTTTTTGATAACTGAGCAAAAGTTCAATTGTTTTTGTATCTTTGGAAAAATTAAGATCAGTAGACTACTGCTGACACTATAGTAGCAAGAAACTGTTCAGCCTCAAGCAGTATGGAGAGACAAGGTTGTTTAAGCTGATAAATTTAATTTGCCAATACCTTCATCCCCCAGCTCCCCAGGGACAGGCCAGGGTGGGCAGAGGCAGGAGAAAGTCTCCTCTCCTCTCCCACACTCCCAGCGAGGGTCCCAGAGCAGCACTGCACATCACAGCGTTCCTATCAGTGCTCTCTCATGGAGCAATGGGCAAAGTCTCTGGGCTGTTGCATTTATTAAACATGCCCCTTGGAATAAGAAAAATAGGATACTTATAAGAGTGCTTGATTTTCAACACAGAAAGCTGGAGCTGGTACAACCACTTATGCATTTGATTAAGCCATCCACTGCTCCATTGCTGGATCCAGGCCCAAAAAATGATTTTATTTTCTTTTTCAAGTAGCCATGAGACAATAAATTCATGGACAAGGAGTAACACAGTCTGCAAAGAGAAACAGCCCTTCTCAATACAATTGCTGCTAGCTGTCAAACTCCTGTCCAAACCAAACTCCTAGAGGGTCGGCCCCGTGTGACAACAAAGCAGCACTAATTGCACTCAAGTGCCAGAGAAAACTGTCAAAAAGCTGAAGCAGATGTGAAGCAGTGGCTTGCTTTCTTTTAAAACCAGCCTGTGCAGCTGCATTGCATGAGAGCACCCGTGTCCTGCTGGGAATGCTGCAGGACAAAGGGGAAAGGGTAAGGTTCCCAAGCTGTCAAGGTCTCTTCCTGCAATAACAACGACTCTACTGTCCCTTTGATAAAGTTACACCTCTTGAGACAAATTCTCTTCAGAGCTGTGCTGGAGAAAGCCCAGTAGCAAGCCTTGCCTGCTTTATGCCAGTGTTGAGCAGGGTTAGACCTGGACCTGGCCAAGTCCAGGATCTGCAAAGTACAGCAGTGTTTCTAGTTGCCCAGCGACAGCCGAAAAGCAAACACGCCTTGATACTGAGTAGGTGAAGCACTGGGGTGGGGACCTGCTGCTGGAGGAGGATGTGGGGTAGAAGAGAGCCACTGCAGGCTTGCAGGGATGCCTGCTCCACTCCCAAGCACTAACACCCACTGCTCGGCCCCATAATAAAGAGGCATCCTAAAGGAACATCAAACACCACGTGCAAACAACACTACCAACACTCTGCCAGCTGTACAAAATAGGTGTGTGGAGTGAACCCATGCCTCTTTCACCCAAATCTTACTTGGTTATAACTCCTCACATTACAATCGTCTTCTTTCAGATGCCCTAGTATTAGAGTTTCATGGAGCCCTTCCCTAAAGCTGATGGTTGGATGCCCTGGTGGCTACAACAGAGCTGCCAGTGATGATGAAGGGCTTGGTCACATCACCAAAGCATTTCCCACACGGCTCCCGAAAGGAGCTTGAAGAAACCCACCCACAGACCTGAACGGGACTTGTAAGAGCACAAAGGTAGAACACTCCATGTTTGTAAAATTATAATAAAAGATTTCCAAAACACAAAAATACCCCTACTGACACCAATGCCCTTTTTATAGGTGCAACCTGCATCCTTTGCTCCAGATAGCCACGAGGTTAATCCAATAAAAGACTGTGGTTTTGCACCATGTGGGTAGGTTCATGGATTAGATTTGGAGCTCAGCCTGAGGGACAGTCAGTACTTCCTCCTACAGGCAGTCTTTTTTAGAGAAAAATTGTATTTCTTCAGAAAATAGGAATTCACTGAATGCTAGTACATTAGGAAACATCTCTCTCTTAGCAGAGGAAGGTGCAGGATGCTATCAGAGCCCTGCCTGGACCCCCTGGCTGGGCTGCCAAAGAGACCGAGTGCAGCACAACCTCCTTGTCCTGCTTTTCCAACTGGCATGGCCAGCAGCCCTGCAAGAGCCCACTCCAGCCTCTGGCTCCCATCACGCAGGTCTCTGCTCTGCAGCAGAAGCCAAGGAAGCCATGTCTCTGCTTACAGAAGCTCACAGTGCCCTGACAGGAGGTGACTCTAGCAGCCATCCAAGCACAGGTCCTCCTGACACCTAGTGTCAGCTGTGGGCTTCTCCTGGGAGCAGCTGCAGGGACAGGCAGACAGAAAGCTGCCTCTAGCATCAGCTCTTCAAAAGTCAAGTCCTGATCTACTTAAACTGGAGACATCTCAGGGTGAAATAGCAGCAAAATCCAAATCCTCAAGCTCCTGCCCCAGGTATGTTGCAGAAGAGGGTGAAGTTTTTCCAAGTCTTTGGTCTAGCCGGTGGAGCAGCGGCAGGGGAGAGGCTCTGACCTAGCTGTTTAAATCTAGACCTGATCTACAAGTCAAGCATCTCAGCCTTCCCCACAATCCTTGTGCAGGGAGAAGTTTCCAAGAGAGGGGATGCCAGAGCAGGCCACCTCTGCAGCACCCCGTGGTTCTCCGTCCCATGGTCCCACTGGGAACATCATTGCCACACTTCCAGGAATTGTAAAAGCCCAGGCTCAGCAACCAGCCTCACACACAATCTCATTTACAAGGCAAAAGTTCTCTGGCAAACCAGCTCGCACAGCATCCAAATGTCAGTGGAGCAGACAGGGATACGGGTCCTGGCTGCCTTTCCACCCGCCGGCTCCAGCTCAGGCACCAGCTCTGCTCAGAGCATGAGCTCATCGCTATTTCAGGTTGAATTTGCACTTGGCAATCTCCCTAGTAACCAAAACAAATTACTCACTGGTGTAGAGCAGATTTATTGGTTGTTTGTTTCAGTGTCTGGTGAAGTACATACGCAGAGAGCTCACCACGCTGCAGCAGCCACACAGCCCGGGTGACCCGAGCAGGGAGGACGGTGTTTACAGCCACTGCTGTGGAGATGGGCTCTGTCAGCACTGGGGCTCAGAGAGAAAGTTTACTTCGGACTGACCCCAGCGACATGAACCTGAGAAAAGGAGGTGTGAGGCATGGCCTTGGCTCACACACTCTGCTCCCAGCAGCCCCTGCCATCCAGACGTCACACTGGTGTCATAGCCTCCTCTGGCACATCGGAGCAACCAGGGCGATGCTGTTTGCAGTCCTCTCCAGCCAGAAATCAAACCCAAATCTTTCACCAGAACAGTATCAGAAGGGTCTGACACTAACATATCCACTAGCACCAGCCACCACCAGCTTCATTTCAGAGGTCAGGACTATGAGGACACAGGACAGTTACAGGATTTGCTGCCTGTTTATGCTCTCGGGCAGGAATTTCCTCCTGTTCACTGTCACAAGCATCAGCACAAAGGGCACTGAGAACCCAGGGAAGCAGGACTAACCCCAGGGTATTTGCCTGCTCTGATCTGCCATGTGTAGAGTCCTTGAATGGGATCAGCAGTACCTGTTTTTCTGTCACACCTAGACCTGAGCCAAGATACAGCTCAGGAGTTGTCCAAATCACCTCTTACATTTAACGAAGGGTTTGCTGGTGGTTTTGGTTTGATTTTTTTTTTTTCCTTAATGTGTTTTTGCAAGAAAGAAAAACTCTACCCTGACCAGCTCATTCTAGCAAGCTGAAAACTTGGTCAAGATTTGTAATCTGTGGCTAAGCCCCCAGTCCAGCCTTCTGAAATGAAAGCAGGTGGGTTGTGTCCCCTACCTACTGCAAGAAACCCATCCCACCACCAAAATGGACCCAAAGTTTCCACCTTCAGCTAAAAATTGTTATGGTGATAACGGTGTAGGAGAGAAGGGAGGATTATGGCAAGAGGCAGATGGCATGCTCCTGCATCCACAGAGCAAATCCAGGCTCAACTAAACAGATTTGCATCCTCACTGAGTGCCTTTGTGCTGCTGTGGGGAGAACGAGGGCTCTCCCATCCTGTTCCAATACGTTCTACATAAAGTGGCACTTACCTGGCAGGCTGAACCACGAGGGAAGCATGGCTGGCCTTCAATGGGCAGAGTAAGGGTAAACAGAAAACAGTATTTGCATGTGTTGAGTGAAATATATAGCTCTGTGTATTTTTAAAGTGAGATGAAACCAGAGAGAGAGAGATTCTTGCACCCTGAACTGCTCATTACTGCTTCTCCTACGGTACTGTCAGAAGTAAGACCTTGTCAAGACAATGCTTAGAGATCACCAAGGAGTTTTTGGGTGGAAACAGATCAGTAGGAATTACTCAGATCTATGAACGAGGGCTACACAGCCCTGGTGCTTCAGGAGGTGCTGTCTGTGTTTGGATCCCCTCAGACCACCAACTGCCCTGCAGTTAATGTACTGCTGAAGAGCAGGACACGGTGCCAGGCCCACACAATGCTTTCAGGATCCTAACACTGCCTCCATGGGATGTTCCTCTGAAGAGACATCAGCCAGAACTACTCATCCATCCTGTCCACTGGGTTGGGTACATCAGGCTAGAAAAATCTCTGTAGTGCCCAGCAGCAGTGTGGGTGTGCCCAGCTGTGCCTGGGTGGCATGTCTTCTGGGACACAGGCAGTCCTGGGGCTGACACACCTACAGGGCATTTTAAACAGCTCTTTGCTATGCCAGTCCAACGAGAAGAGGGGCAAACCACGAGGCACAGAACAAAGTGGAAAGGGCTCAAGAGTCCAAAACGGGGACAATAAGACAGGAGGTGGAAAGGCAGGCAGGCAGTGCCTCAGAAGTGACTAATTCCAACTGCCTGCTCCAATGTTTATTACAGAGAAGAGCAGATAAGAAAGGCAGCTGATGGTAAAAGCTGCCAGGGGCAGCCAGTCCCAAGTTAAACAAATAGCAAATGCCTTACAAGTAGCCTGCCAAGTCAGAACAGTTCCCACAATTTGGGGCATTTCTTTAAATGAAAGTATATTATTTTCTTCCACCCCAGCATCCTATCAGCAAAGAGGGATCTATATTTAGGGTGGTTTCATAGTTACTTTTAAGGGGATCTTTGATCAGAGACCACTGGAAGCACATGAGAACTGGATATTCTCACATGAAGAGCTGGGAGCCAATTCCCTGCAGGAAGGCCAACTAGCAACCACTGTGGGCTGGACCAGCCATGGATTTTGCTAAGAAAAATAGAAGCGGTTCATCACACTAAGGAAAAAAGGCACATCCAGCACACTGGTTCATAAAAATTTTAGAGGACTGAGTGGATATTTTTGCTCTGTCCAAACAAAACAATTGAGAGCAATTCTTGCTCTGCCAGAAGCTCCAAGTCCTCTGCTGCTTAGACACTGGTGTAACACAAGAACCCTCACATACTGGGGCAGCTGCTTCAGCGTTAAAGCTCACGTGAAACGAAGTGGATTATAGATCCCTGTACCAACCATGCCTCCCAACAGGAGTGCCTCAGTGTACCTGGCACGTGCAACTGCTTGGTGACAGTAGTCTCTTAAACTCATCATTTCAGTAGACAGACACCACTGGAGCCAGCCATCATTTGATCTGAAGCTCCCTCTATCTCAAAGCATCATAAAGGTCTTCAACGTCTTAAGGACAAGTGGGAGGATTTTCCAGGAGTGACAGCTTTTTTTTAAAAAAATATTATTTTAAAGATAATTTTTCCTGTTCTTCCTACTCATTTACAACTACAGTAGAGACATAATATCTGAACATACTCTAGCTCTGCAGTTCAACAAGTAAACTGGCTCTGAAACATTTTGGTCCAAATTATTAAACCTGAGAGGCAGGTTTTACCCTCCTCCTTTGCACTCTGCTCTAGTGTCCTCTTTCCAGGGGTGGAAAGGTATTGGAAACAAGGAGGCAGGAAAGTCGCCCTGCAGTGCTCGTTGCCCACAGGAGTATTTTCTTGATATTCTGCATTTCATCCCAACAGGTCAGAAATGCAGCCGTGTCACACCACTTTTAACCCCTCACAGTTAACCGCCTGCTCACGTGCCAAAGGCCCAGTTCTGCCAAAAGAGTGACACGTCCCAAATCATACCGGGCACTAGGCTCACCTCAAGGAGCAAAACAAAGATCAGGCACATCTGTGGGATGGGTGGGTCTTCTGAAAACACCAACCTAATCTACAGTCAAGAGGGTTTTGATTTCCTATTTACAAAAGTAATGCAGTTCTGTTAACAGCATCCAAACCAAAATTGTAACTCTGCCTTAAAGTTTCCAGTCAGGCGCACAGCAAAATACCAGCCCTTCCACCCTGGCTGCAGCTCTGTCACTGCTGGGAACCCTGCCCTGGCTCTCCAGCCTTCTCCATGACACTCTTTAATTTGGCCTTTTTCTAAAGCAGTGTTTCCTTAGGACCCTGACTCTCTCATTCCAGCATGGCCATAATGCAACCCTTGCACTGCTTTCAAATAGCTCCCGAGCCCTAAATATCATTTTAGGCCTGACCTGCCATGGGACACAAACCTTATTTGACACCTCTTCAGAGGGAGATGAAAAAGCTGGAGGTGCACAAGAGCATCCCTGCACCCATCCATCCCCCAGACACCGGCCTCTCTGGTCAGGAATTTGCTCTGGCAGCATTCTTGGCACCACACATGCCTGGGTCAATCTGAAAGTACAAGGGCCAAATCCTGCTTCAGTACGTGCTGTAAAGATGTGCAGGGAGGGTGAATGCTGCCCCACCAAGAAGGCTTTTTTGTGGCTCTGCACATACCAGCTTGGAGCAGAGCAAAGCCTTTGTGGGAAATACTTCAAGCAGCAAAACAAGTCAATCTCTGGTAGGAGAGGTTTTGGTACAGGCCTGGGAGGGGTGGCCATGTGGTACACACAGCACCTGCACCCCTGGGACTGAGGGTGAGAAGCTGGACAGGACTTTATTTTCCTGCTACACTTCCTCTCTTTGCACCCTGCATGTTTTTGGGGGGCTCAGAAGCACCCAGGCTCAGCAGCACCCACCCACAGGCTCCCTCCCAGCATGTAGACCTCATTTTAGCCCAACTCTGTGCCTTTAGGCACTTCTGTACCAAGCAACTCATAATCCTTCTTTAAGGAACTTTATTCAACCAATTCACACATAATCTCAGAGCCCAAGTCTCTGCAGTATTTTTGCTGAGTCTGCAGGCTCCTTTTGGACACAGGCAGAGTTCAGCAAGGAGAAACACTCATCACAGACCAGCCTCAGCCTCTCAGCTCTGATTCATTCCCACAAAAACCAGCTCAGGTGACGTCCCCAGAGCTGGCTCTGGGCTGCTTATCCCCAAAAAGCCCCAGTCAAAGCGCATCATGGAATCCAAGCGTCCTGGGCTAAGGCCTGTCTCTGAACCCCAGGGAAGCCCCAGTTCCTTTCCTCCTGTGCCCAGACAAGTGGCTTCCCCTATAACCCCTGTTTTCACTGAACCCAGGGATAAGAGAACCAAAGCCAGAATATACAGCACAGTCCTTTCAAAACCATGCTGCAGAAGTAGAAGCATGCGTTTATCTAAATAGCATTTAATCCTTCAGAGTCCTAGTGTCTCAAGAGCCATCTGCTTAAAACTCCTCTCCAAATCAGGGTATCTAAATGAAATATGAGGCCTCTTTCTTCCTCCCACACTCCCTCTGCCAAAAATCACACATGAAACGACTGATGTCAGACATTTCTGCTTTGTTACTCTCCCTGTCTGCACCTTCTGCAATAGAGAAATGAAAAAAAAGAAAACCCAATGAATCAAGATGAAGTATTTTGACTTACAATGCATTTTTTTATATAAAAATCACAGGTCGGGTCTGGGAAGGCTTATTGTATAGATACCATTTCCACCACCTTTCCAAGCAAAAGTGATTCCTCACAGCTTAAACTACAGAACTGCACCTGAAATCTCAGCTTTGCTACCTCTGCACTCCTACATGCAGAGCACAAAGTGACAACGGCTGGGGACCAAGAGGGTGAGAGGCAGGCACTGGCTGCATGGCTCAGCCCTGCACCCATCTGTGCTGGTGACACCTGCACCTCAGTGTGACCCCAGAAGAAGCCTGGTACCAGCCAGCCAGAACTTGTCCATCAGTCTCCAGGAAGCTGCTCTGATTTAGAAGCAGTCCCAAAGCCTGAGCAGACTTTGCACGTTGCTGGAGGTGAGGCCCACCTTGCCCCACGTAGTGCCACTGGGACCTCAGGCCCAAGCACACCACAAAAGGAGGAAGTGCTAAACATAAGCAGGACTGGATTGTCTCATCAGCAAAGATCAGAAGAATTTTCCAAAGTTCTTGAAGGAATTGACACCTAAATCCCCCAGCTCCTCTGCTGGAGGGGGAGTCAGCTTGAAAGGCCACCCTTCCCACAGGCTAGCGCCGAGGGGATGACATCCCTGGCTCACGTCAGGAGTTGCCTCCAGTGAAGCCACGTCCCAGGTCCCACCCAGCACTAGGAGGTGTGTGTGCTGACAGGGGGCACGCTTCCCAAGAAGGAGACAGAGAAGATGGTCATAGCCGTGGTACCCTGGAACCACACCAAAAAAAA
>NW_008583296.1:4782-5370 GCF_000691845.1 Merops nubicus | reverse complement strand
TAAAAGTGGTTTAAACCACCACAGAGTGTATGACAAAGTGTGACATGAATTCTTGATAGCTCCATAGCCCATACTTTTTCAGCAATCAATGGCTTCAGGCCTATATAATTATCAGGATGCTGCTATATAGGCTGACATTAGCTAATCAATCATAATTTAGTACAATATTAAGTGTAAACATGGTATCAGAAAGATTATTTAGCATATCCAAGGCAAGGAAACATTCTATCTGCAGGTGAAAGAAAATACATGTATAACTGTACCTTCTGGCTACTTCATGTTTGAATTCAGAGATTGAAGCCTTTATCTGGCTCTTTGTAGATGACAAATTACTTGCATGGAATCCTAAATTGTATGGTAGGTGTCTGAGATTACATAAACAGATTTTTGGAAATGTCACCCAGGTCACTAGTGAAAATTCACTTGAGAGGTGGATTTGGTGTGCCAAAGGTACACTTACATGTCTGTTTACTGAATGGCCAGAAATTTTTAAAAACTACTTATAAAGCAATTCTTCTTGATGATCAAATCTGAGTAAAGTATGAAGTACCATAAATCCTCTGCCTGCCCTCCTGAAACCCCTTTTTT
>NW_008583296.1:0-4768 GCF_000691845.1 Merops nubicus | reverse complement strand
TTTTTTTTTTTTTTACTTCCTCACCCCAAAAGGTTGTATCACCAACTAACCTTTTGACAAACTTTCAGAGAACTATCTCAATAACCTCACCCACAATACATATTCCATGTAACATTTGTCATTGTAAATCCAGTAAAATCATTAAAACTTTTTTTTATCCGTACATTTCCACATTATATAAAGCTTAATACATTGCACTTTGTGTTATTATCTGGGAATTGAGTTCTGCTTCTAAGTCAGAAGATTGCACATATTGCCAAGATACCACAATTTATAGGTAATGAAGGGGTTTATATTTATTTTACAACTTTGGGTAATTGTTTTGGGACATCATTGCAACATAAGACCCTGTACGTTTAGTAGCTGAGAAGTTCAGCTGTACAAACTCAAAAATAATATAGAAAAACACTGCTACTAAAGTGCATTTAGTACTGTTGTGGTTTGAGGCTTGGAATGGGGGCGTGACCTTCCAGCAACTGGGAGGACCCCGGGTGGGGGTGAAACCATTGTATTCCCTCCCCTTCCCACACACACTCTGATAAGAGGCAGGGAGTGGTTTTTTGTTTCACTCCTGCCTTGGAGCTCGGAGAGGAAAGTTCTCCTTTCACTCCGTGGGACCCTGGAACCATTTCTGAGGGTTTTGTATATTTTATCTTTTGTATTATTCCCCTGGTCTTTATATATATTATTTTCCTTACCTCCCTTTTTCATTTTCTGTTCCTTGTTGAACAATATACTTCAGTTTTTTCTAAAAAGTGTCTCTCTCTCTCTCTCTCTCGAGGGGGTGGGGGAGAGGCGAGTACACAGTTCTGTTCCGTGTGGGTCCTGCCCTGAACCCCTTTTTACACGGAACCAGGACAAGTACTGAGTAGTAGAATCAGCGCAGTGAAAAGTCACCAAAAATCCAACACTTTCCACAAAAAAAAAAGATAAAACAAAAACCAACAAACAAAAAAAAAAAGGAAAAAAAGAAAAAAAAACAAAACAAAATAGAATGCAGGACTCAATCTCTAATAGGTAAAGGTCACTTGCAAGAAGTTAAAGAAGAATCACCATGCACTTCTCCAGCAAACTAACAATAATTGCATGACCCTAGCAGACTGTAGGATAAGTATATAAAGTTTACATGTACAAAAATACATAAAGGATTACAAAACAATATAGCATGTGTATAGAAGATATCTAATGAGGCAGTGAAGAGCAAATTACATAGCATTCAAATTTCCAAGAGAAAGCATACACATGCAAGCTTAGATGCTTTCAGTATAAGGCAAAAATTCAGTTGCAATGCTTCTCTAAATACAGACAGCATTACCAGAATAATTTTCACCTATGATCTTGTATAGAGATTCAAACAGCTTGTTTTATCCAAATATTTATCGTAGATGCTGCCTTGTTCACATTTAATTATCCATCGGTTTTCATAGTATCTTCATAATGTTATGTAGTAGTTTTTCCTACATAATGGATTTTTTAAATTCTTCAGTTTGAGTCTTGTCTTACATGTAAAACTTATATAGGCTTCAAAACAGATTTTTTTTTTTTTTACAATGTCTCTCTTTAGAGCTGTCTGAATTCTTTTAATTAACACCTCAAGGCTAAAGGGATGTCTGAATCCCAGAAAATATAAAAATTGCTCTTTGATTTGACTCTTTTAATAACTGTTAGGTTTTTTCCCATATTGCCCAAGATCTGGAACTTGGAAAGCCTAATGTGTATTAGATTTAAGTTTAGTTTGTTCTAGCACCAAAAGTTGAAATGTTAATGGAGGTAGTGGGAATACAATTTAAATCTATATGGCTCTCTAGTGCACAAAACCAAGACTAAAACTATCCAAGCCTCTTGATCTAGCTTCTAGAGCACTGAAAATTATTTTGAAAACATATTTTTCACTGCTATGAATTATATCCACTGAGCTACGTTATGAAGAATTCTGTTCCCATGAAAGACCTCTGGATAGACAACACAAGACGTTGAGAATTAACTCCCCATATTGGTGTCTAGTTTACCCAAAGTGCATGTAAATTTGTAACTCTAATAATGGACATAACACATGCATCAGAGGCAGGAAGAGTCCTGCTTCTCAACAGAAGATTGTACTGAGAGTAAGGAATGTTTTTTTTTTTAATCTGGAAGCTTTGAGAAACGTCAGGATTTGCTTTGTGAGACACATGCCTGCATTTATTTTTCAGTTGCAAAGAAATAATCACCTAAAATTTGGCTCTGAACTTGGATTACCTGGCATAATGAAGAAACTATTTGTATGAGGAAAATACAAATGTACTGTAAATTTATCTGAAAAACAGGGATATCTCTTACATAATTGAAGCTGTGCATCTCAAAATCTTCTAGAAGTTGAATATATTTTTTATTAATTATCTTATTTCTGATAATGATTACGAAGGAAATAATGAGTTGAGAATGTAATAGAAGGTATTAGTTTTGAGACATAGAAAGTCATTCTGATGACAGAAAATTCCCTGCTCTAACAGGTGGGTATGTTGCTAACATTTGAAAAGAAAACCAGACACCACACACCATTGTGTGACAAACCACACAACAAGTCGGTTTTATGAGTAATTGTATGGAACTCAATGAGCAGAAAACCATGCCAATGCTGTGCTTATTTGCAAGGAGTAATTATATTTTCCAAACTTTTAAGGGCATCATTCAACTGAAACTGGAACTGCAATTCAGTGTGCCACAGAGCAATTACCCACATCAGTGAAGAAGAAAAAAGCAGAATACTGAAATAGGATGACTTCATGAAACGTGTTAGAACATGAATATTTGTCAAGGTAGTTTTATAAACATGCTGATAAGAAGATATGAATCCATACATAAAATCAGAATAAAAGCATGCAGACACAACTGTGGACATCAAAATTATTGATAGCAGAAAGAAATTTCAATAGAAATTTTAGTAAAAGGTACACACTGCATAATACAATTATTAAACTCAGAGAAACTGTCCCAGATATCAAAGTCTGGAAGTCAGGTATTCACTTTTATAGTGAATTCATCCTCGTTTGCCTTACCCTGCTCTCTATTGCCTAGGATCCTGGGAGACAGATAAATAAATAGATAGATAAATAGATAGATAGATAGATAGACAGACAGGTAGAAGAATTTATGTACCTGATGTATATTTAAATACACACATATGTACTAATATATGTATATGTGTATATATACGTACATTATATATATGTACATTAATATATCCTAAATTTGTATGTATGTATGTTTAAATATCATGTGTGTATATATGCATATATAAAAATATATAAGTATACATATGTGTAAGTAGACACACATGTTTCTATAAACATATACTTTTTTTTTTTAACAGAAAAATGTTAGTAGTAAGGCTAAGAGATCTTCCATCACAAAACATGTATTAGGAAGAAGGTTTTGGAATACAATATGCAGATGGAAATGAACAGGCTTCCTACTTCTTTGTATGCAAGCTTTTGCATAGAGATTGTTGAGCGAGTGGGAAATAATGACTACTAGAACCCACCTACAAAAAGAAAGTGATGTTAAATCATCACTAATTTTATTAGTGCATAGTAAGTCCTTAATAGGATACTTAGGATACTCAGATGTTGATTTAACTTTAGTATTAGACATGTACAGTGCCATCTTGCTCTTTGAAAACTGTAGGATATGTATAGGAGCCACTGAAAAAAGTATGAAGTGTTATTACATATAAATATATGTGTAACAGTGTAATATATGTCTATATTTATATCATTCCAGCTGAATATAGCCTTTCTGATTTAAAATTCTGCGTAATTCAACACTAAATGTGTCCTTATTTTATTTTTTTTTATATATATTTTGGGTTATTACTAGAAATCATAGTTACCTTCCTTTTAGTGTTCCCAATACTTGTAATAAAACCATATAGTAATAGTGGCTATACCTGTAGCAAGTAACAATCAAAGCTCAATTGATGTCTGCAGCATTTGTTTTTGAACAAATTATTAATTTCAGTGTTTCATTATTACTAGTTATTAATAAGAATGAAATAAAGGACTTTTGAAAAGAAAATTGTTTTCTCGTTTTTAGACTCGAGATTGGCAGTAGCATAAATTTTAGACCCTCTTCTGTGTTTTCTTAGATCAATCATAAACTACTTTTATGAAGATCTGAGTATATTTCATATTATATCTATATTTTCATTTGCTTGCATTTAATATGAAAGTAACTAAGTCCATCCAGAAATATATTTGTTATAGCAATGAGGTTTTGATTCAGTCTGTTTTGTAGTGTCTTCCATGACAATAGTATATCTGCTATTTAGTGGAACATGGAAATGCAAATTCAAAGTGATGCAACTTATTAATCTAACTGTGTTTCAAGGATAAATAAAGTTGGCTAATCTTCCTGTGATTTGATCGTGTGACCACAGGAAAAAAGTCTTAAATTTTACTTTGGGTAAAAAATTAACTGAGTATGCCAGACACACTAAGCTTTGAGGAATATAACAGAAAAAAAAAAAAAAAAAAAAAAAAAAAAATATGTCTGAAGGAGATTTTTACAAGGAAAAAAACTATAAATGTGGGTATCAATTTACCAACTTCACATTAAAACAAGTAATCTTAGTGAACAGGTGGTCATATATAATCTTTTTCTATTACTGTGTTTAGGTAGAGGCCTACATTACTGGGTTTAAACAAGTCAATACTATCTACTACCTCAAATTTTCATATCTGAAAACTATAGTAACTCATCAAATAATAGAATCCTTTAGGTTGGAAGA
>NW_008583295.1:17597-20276 GCF_000691845.1 Merops nubicus | reverse complement strand
CCAAGCCTCAAACCACAACACCTGAGTTTTTCTGCACCTGATAAGCATAGATCTGTACAAACAACAGAGCAGAATGAGAATATATCCAGACTGGTTTCTATCAAAATAGTTGATAACCAGTGGGAGCCAAGATCTCACTCAGAATAATTTACTGTAGCAAGAGAAGATGCAAGACGTATCTTTCTTGGCTAAATTTGTGCCAAAGGAGCCATGATAAAGACCATACAACCTCAGTCCAAATATAGTTCTCAAGGACTGTCTTTGCTCTGATTTATTTAGGTAACACATTGTCTGGACAGCTGGAATACCATTTGAATACCAACTCTTTGTCCCCAGGATTGCTTTCTCTGCTGCAGATCACAAGGTGAAGAAACACATGTCTTTGGATACTGTAGATTCCTAGCTTTCTTGACTTGTGGCTCACTCAGCAAGTTTGTCTTAACACTTCTGAAGGTTTGCTGCCTGCCTCTACCATAAAAATACTAACTCTCAGCAGCACAGCTGAGAGAGAAACTGTCCAGTCAGCAAACAGAACTTTTAACAAAGGAGCCTATACTAAAATAAATGTTAATAAATCATTAACTGATGATCCCTTCTGTCCTATGGTGTGAAGGTTGACAGACCAAAAGCCACAGGAGAAGGGTAGCCTGTGGAAGCCTCCCCTCCACCCCTCTCTTCCTCCTGCTGCACATGAGGATACTGCAGTCTATACAGTGCTATAGATCATATCATCAGCATGCTCATGATTAAAAATAACCATTTTCCATAGCGACCAAAAGAGGAAAGAGTTCTACTATCATCTTGCAGAACTTTGCCATCTGTGTATTTCATCTTAACACTCATGTTGACAACTACAGCTTATCCAAGCACAAGCTAGGAATAACATACGTGGTCCTCTATGGGCTTTCAGCCAAAGTAAGATGTAATGTAACCAACCCTTTGGGGCTAAAAGGAATGGCTGCCAACCTGTGTTTCAGGGAGTACCATGACAAGTGTGTAGATGCTTGATAAATTCCTGGAAAACAGCCTTATTTTCAAGCCAGACTCGAGCTATTATTATCCTCAATTTTTATTAACAAAGTTACTCATTCCTTCTGTCTCAGTACTTAAAAGAGTCAACCCTCAGTATTCCAGAGCATGCCTTGCTAGGTATCTTGCTGGGCTTCTGTTTTTCCCCACTTCAAAACAGTAGAAACAGTACTTAATATACATTTAATCCATTATATCATTTGTACCGTACTCCTCAGCAACACGAATTTATAGTGAATATATTATGGCAATGAGCTGTGAAAGTATTCCTGATTTCTCAGAGGTGTTTGTAAGGAAATGGACTGGTATGGCCTGGACCACCTTAAACCCCCAACACTGGCTTCTGAAATGCTCAAAGACTTCAAATAATGAAATTATAATTGAGAGCAGAGGAAGATTCTTAACATAGGATGCAGATATTTGAAAATGTGGTTTGCTTTCTTTCATGAGTCTCAAGATGAAGATATTCCTGATGCCAGTAAAAAATACTGCATTTTTACAGTAGCTCAATAGATGGGGGGGGGGGAATTTAAAAAAAATTAAAAAATAAAAAAAAAAAAAATCAGGAATTGCTGTGGCTGTTCTTGCTGTAGCTACAGCTGCAAAATATTTAGCCCAAACTTCTCTTGCTCATCGTGCTCTGAAGCATTCCCCACATGAGCAGAATTTTCCAGTCCTTGCTTTTGCACCTTCAGGAGAGCAGGCTTTTATTTTGCTTGTTTTAGATGTAAAAAAAGTTTCACTGGTTAGTTTTCATTTATATTGGCAGAAATAAGTTGAAACTCACAGCTTCACTAACAAAGACTTCTTGCTATAATGAAAGTGTAGAAAAATACGCTTTATTTAGACTTAAGCTTGTCATGGGCATAGTTCCTATCAGGAACTAATGCCTCTTGCTTAGTGTTGGTGGAAAAGTTAAATCAGGAAATCAAAACAAAACAGTTAAAGCCCTGAAGCTTTCTCCCTACTAGTTAGCATTGCCCTGGATTTGTTTGGTTTGTTTTAGCATGCCTTAAGGTGTCTGGTTCCCAGGTGTCTGTACACATTTTCTCAGTAGAAGATGGATGAGGACAGAACCTATAGGAAAGAAAGCACTCCCTTTCAACTCAAAAGAAACCCAGTTGTTGCACATAGAAGCCAAATAATAGACACACTTCCCATTATTTTTAGTAATATCTTCAATAAAATCGTATTCTAGGATTTTTGTTTGGAGACTAAAATGTTATTTATTGAAAGCATCAACAGATTAACAAAAAAATGGTTTTCTGTAGACTGGTTTTATACCTTCCATATGTTCTACCTAAAAAGCAAATTCTGAGGATGCAACAGATCCTTTCATACAAAGATAAGAACTTCATAGTCTAGTGGGCTGTGCATGCACTATCCATTTTTAATAAAATAGGAAAGTAATAGACAGGAAAACATGATAAAACTCAGACTGCTCACTAGGCAGCAGACTGACTGAAGACTCATTTGTTCCAAATTCATCCTCCACATCTCATACTGCAGTAGCTTTTTTCTTTGCATGTGCACCTGTGCTCCATAGAGCATCCTTTGTTCCCCATGAGTCCCCAGAGCACCTAAAGATTCTTCCAAGGACACCTACTGATCATCTTCACCCATCTGTATGCACCAGGGACAGCCCAGCAT